>NC_056729.1:1832932293-1833232293 GCF_019279795.1 Protopterus annectens
GACAGAAATCATAATTTTATGGCTTTGGCTTTAGCACTTATTACCTACCTGTAAAGTGTTCACGGGAAAAGACGCAATAGGAGGATAGTCCATGATCTGCAAATCATGCACATGGCCATTCATAACAGCAGCAGGCAGAAATAGCCTGCGGGTCTTGGTAGGCACACAGACTTCACTGTACTCATTGTAAAGGAACTGGCGGACAATAGCTGTTTTGCCGACCCCTTGGGCCCCAAGAATGGCAATTTTGAAAGTTGTCACCATGCCTCTCCACAGTGTCACTATACTGCCTTGGGATCTGCCCTTTACAACAGTCCACTATGAATATATCAGCAGTGCGGTCTGTGTGGTGCATATTCCAGTAGATACAGTTCAGCCCCATTCAGGAACCATTGCCTTCAACCCTGAGGCCAGACTCTGTAAGAGAAAAGAATAGGCACGTATAATGCAGTCACTTTTATTCAGTTATACAAACAGAACAGTATTAAGAAGTCTTATAGGAAATACGTTGCTAAATACAAGTTTTAGTAAAACAGTTTTGCCAACAAACTGATTATGCTGAAAAAAAATGAAACTGTTTTATACATAACTGATTTTAACTTAGGAATTTCATTGATTTAAATGCGCCCCTTTTAAAGGTGAGACCTAGATTTAGCAGAGTAGCAGATTAAATATGACACTAAATAATTAAAGATGAGAATAAAAACTGAGATTATTCTTATAACTTTAAGTTCAATTTGCCAGCTGTAGTGATCAACCAGCAATGAATAACACAAAATGTGTTACTGCGACATGCAGCAGTGTATGTCAACTTAAAAAAGAAATTATATTAAATCTATAACCTTACACTGGATGAATTCCAGTACAGAAAATAAACTGACAGAGATAGAAAACTGGATAAATAGGCTATAAGAACTTGATTAGACTCTGTAAAAATAATCCTCTGAAAAGACATTTCTCAGCATTTTGCTAGCAAATGAGAGCAGCTCCTAGACTATACATGTTCAGAAGAATAAAACTGGGAACACAAAGCAAAAATACTTAAGTGCTGCATTTTAATAGAATATCAGTTATTTTCTAGAACATGGATGAATATGGGAATAACACAATGACAACCCAAGTCTGGAGTGCAAAATATCAATAAAGAAAGGTGGGTGCTCTGTCCACTTGAGAGGCGCACACACTTCTCTGGAGATGAAGGAATGATACCTAATGCTGTACTTTGGAGTGGCATTAATCAGTAAACAGATGGGGACATACAGATAGGTTTTCAACAGCAACATCAAGACAGTTTTTGGGAAAAAAAAAAAAAAAAAAAAACTTTCTTCCCGAAACAAATTCTCCTCAGTTGGCATTGCTCACATTTAAAGTTTTTTTAGCTTGTAAGTTATGATAAAGGTACAATTTAATGGTTAACTATGACAAAGCTGAAATACAAATAAAATAAGAAACAACACCAAACTTACACCAACAGCATTTATTAACGCGAAAGAACTAAAACTAAACGTAAGCGCTTTCACGATTTTCACAATCGCCGAGCCTTTTTTCGTCGTCGTATTTAAAGTTGAAATACAACCTTGAAAATCAAAATCCCAATACCATAATAATGCAAGACCAAAATGCTGATCACCACTAGGTCTAAAAATCTCAAATACTGAATCTCCCCTATTAGTGCTAACTCCAATGAGGGATAACATGGGTCCTGCAGGGAGGCAACTCTGGGAGCTCGATATTGTTGGTCTTTACTGGTATAGTCTTACAGTATTATGATCTCGGAACCTGGATTTTCAAGATTGTTTCAACATTGTAGTAAAAAACCCACTTTAGCAATATCAGTCACCATATATGAACATGAAGTTTGAAAACTGCAAAATCTTTTAGAAAGAACTGAATAAAGTATGGATCAAACCAGCTGTGTATCAATTATGTTCATTTAAACTGTCATTTTTACGTATTTTAAATCTGTAGACCACACCGTGCAATGCAAAAATATTCAACAATGCAAACTAAACACAGTACAGGAATCCCATAGTGCTGCGTACACAGCAACAATCAACTGAAAATGGGTATGGGTCTGGGGTATTGCCCCAAGCTCAAACTTTGCCCACAACTGTACTGTTGTCTTTCTGCTTGAATGCCTGCCACTTAAAACGGGAGTGTTGAACCTGATATGAAAATCTTGAAGTAGTTGCATGTGTCGCAACAAAGAGATAAGGACCACACATGCTGTCCATTCTTAGCAGCAGCATATAGGTAAAGGCTGACATGATTTTGCAGTACCCCACGACATTAATATTTTATCTTATCAAAAATACTGTTGATCTGAAGTAAGCATCTAACGAGCAATGCTCAGCTTCCTTACTGAAAGATATATTATGACACTACTGCTGTATAAAGGGGATTAATGCCTTTAGAAAGACACTATATCAATATGAGCTAATCTTACATGGACAGGCAAGGACAAAATAGGTGCTAGTGCTGTGTTCCCTTGTATAACTTCTGATAAACTGCAACCCCTTTCAGAAGTAAACGGCAGATGTCGGTTGCAGGCTGTAGACTATGTTCTATGACTCAGCAAAGGCTGTCATATACAAAACACTAAATACTACATATATTAATAATCCAAAAGTGACTACATAGGAAAGCAAGTTGTTTATTGACTAACTGTAATATGTCTTAATATATGTAGCTTCTCATGAGACACCAGCATCTGAGAAGTTTAATCTAGAATAAGTAGTCATAACAACTAAGATCTATTTAATGCTAAAAGAAAAAAAGCAGTAAGTTCAGCAGTTTAGAGACTCTCGCTCTTACGCTATAACAAAATGTTTACTGTTAACTACTGCAATATATATCAGTTGAAATAAATGGCACCACTCCACCGACATCTAGCAAGCAGCTGGGCAACTTAATGGATTTTGGAGAACAGTTTGGGAATAAATATTCAGGTAAGCAGCCAAGGGATCTGAATGAAAGAGCAATTTCTGTTAATTGTGTCAGAAATTTCTATTGTTTAGCATGTGGGCACAAAGACCAATGCAAATATATGTAGCTACATTTAACTCACCTCATACAGAGTATAATGTCTTCTTAAATGACATACTGACTGCAGATAATAGAAAGGGTACTTGCCTGAGCAGTGTTATACTGTGAATACAGAGCACCCTATTAAGTGTTAAACACACAACTCTGAACTGTCCAGATTTTTGCCTCATATTTTTGGTCTTTTGCTTCTAAAATTTGTGGTTTTCTAGACAATAACTCCGGACTGAAGTTACTAAATAATGACAGACATTCGTGTTTCAGGCTTCATATCCATCAGCAAATGCATACTACTACAAAAACCTTTTATTTTATCAACTTATAAGAGCAATATATAAAATTTGTCCCTGATTTTGTGTCTTTGCCCCCATTATTTTTGGCTTTGTTCAGATTTCTTGTACTTAGAAGTTGAGAGGTATGGTTCAACAATACATAGAATGTGTGCACAGTACCTACGTTTATACAGCTGAATACTGCTGTGTCTGTAGAATGACAGTTAACTGGCATTCTAACTCTGAAACAGAAAGGTACCCCTCAGAGAACCATTCCCTGCAGACATCACCAGCAAAGCCGATGACAAGAAAAGGCAAATAACATACAATAATCAGTGCAGGTGCAAACACTAAATCACAATAGTGCATTAATGGAGTACAGCATAGCAATATCTCTTTAAATCAAAAACAAAAAAAGTAGCTTTTGCAGGCTAACAACTCACTCACATGTGCTCCCTTAACAGAATGATAATTTATAGACATGTACTGGACTATAAAAGAAATATGTTGCTGCAGCGGTAGCATTGTTACCTCACAGCAAGAGGTTCTCCCGTTCGATTCTCGGCTGGGCTTGGGAGTGCCTTCTGTGTGGAGTCTGCATGTCCTCCCCGTGGTTGGGTAGCGTTCGAAAGACATGTGTGCATAAATGGGTGTGCCTTCGTTGAAGGCTGAGCGTCGAGCTGGCACCTCGGTGTTTTGTAAAAATCTACTGCCAATCATTAGCGGACCAGAGTTCCACTGTGGCGACCCCTTACCGGGAAAAGCCGAAAGACAAACAACAACTGGACTATAAGAAATGGTATTTCCTCCACCAGGAATAGTAGGCTGTAAAAAGTCTGGTGACAGAGATGGGAAATATTTGCTATTAGATGACCACAGGAAAATACAACTTGGCCTACACAATGTGCCTACATCCAAAGCTGCAGGGTAAGTAAGCCTCTTACTTCCTCCTTTCTTACATCTGTATCATTCTTCATTCTATTCTTCCATTTTTACCCACTATATCCTCAAGAAGGCTGCTTTGTAGGTCATGTCTCCATTCTCTCCCGCACCTGAAAACAATGGTCCCTCTTATTATCTTTGAATCGTGTTCCTTCCTCCGGTATACACATTTACACATTCTGTCATGTTTTTCATTCAAATATCTTCTTCTGAAAGATGTCCACTTCTGTACTTCATAGATATGTGGGTGCTTGTTCAACAGCTATAGCATCCCGCCATCTTGTTTCATAATCTTTGTTTCTCATCACATGGCTTCTGCTAAGACCTTCCACAAAGTTTTCTGTGCAGATTAATCAAGACTGATATTGTACATCATATTAACAAAAACAAATAATTACATGTGTATACTGTGTTGCATCACATGTAAACTGATCAAAGATGGTAATATCCAAACAATAATGTTCCACAATCCACAGATCATGAAAGTACCAAAATCTACAAATCAAAACTCTGAACTAACATCACTCAGAAAGCAGATGTCCTGCACCTGTGAATAAACACTGCAAGCACAAAGTATACAACACTACAGGACTCTATCTACATATTTATTTATACTATATCAACTCCATCTGGGTTCTTCCATCTCATTGATTCAGACCAGCTAGGAACGCATAGTCCACACTATGACAAGTGATCAGAGTACGCAGTTTGAATTGTAATAGAACCAGGTATATCAAACACCTAAAATACTGAAAAATAACAGATTATTAATCTTACTACTGACTCCAGCCATACATTGTGAGAATGGTGGTACTGTTACACTGTGTGTTTAAGCACAACTTTCAGGAGCTCTTCCTCTTTGTGTAGTTTTTCACTTTGAAAGGTTCATTTGCCTTTTATATACACATCCTCAATGTAGGTATCTCATTTAAAGGCATACTGCTTTGCCCTCTAGAGATGTCTAGTTGCAAATTTGGAGTACAGAGACAGGAAAGGTTTGCTTGCTATAATTGAACAAAATCCGTTATGAAAGTACTTCTTAAATATTAAGTCCTTATGGTTATACATGCTGGAAATTGTGCTCCTCATGCATAATGCTAAATAATGAAATTTAGCGGAGCTATTTTTGTCCTTTTTTAACCAGGTAAATGAACTGGTCAAACACTTTCAGACATAACCCAGGCCAAATGGCAAAAGTAAATGCAATACATATAGGTGTTTATGACTAGCCAATGAACCACCATATTTTTGAGAAGGTGGAGAACACTAGCCTACCGGAAGAAAACTAAAGGAGACATGCAGACTGTGCACATTGAGAGTTCTGGACTGACCCCAGCCCATAGCACCGTGAAGCAACAATTTTAACCAATGGGTTATTCTGCTCTAAGCTTAGCTACTAAACAACCATGCTCACAGTACATTTTTAGAAATTTATCAGCTTAAGTGGAATCTTGTAATTTCTCAATAGGGAAAATTTGAGGATGTAACATTAAAATAAACAATGCTGTGATCACTTATCCACAGAACATAGAAATGTATTTGTAATTAAAAAAAAAACAATTATGTGAGATTTACAATATGCAATGACATATCAAAATGCTGCAGAGACTGTGGGAGACATCACATGACTTGTGATAATGGCTGCCACAAATAAAATCAACAATTTGGGTTCCATGTAAGCAAGCAACATATGTAGTGAGTTCCTACACAGGATGAAGGAAAACATATTTAACCCCCTATCAATCCTGTTAAACAAAATGACCATTGGTTCAGCTGGAAAGGGTATAACCTACTGATATTCAACACATTTGACTGGCAAAACTCCATGTTGATGGTCTTTACTTCACACTTAAACAGCAAGTCTACTTTAGAGAGAGATTAATGACCGACTTCTCCAGATAATGTGGGGAAAGCATACTCCATAATTTTGGAAGATGTAGTGCAATGTATCTGTAATTTGTTTCTAATAGTTTTTCTTTATTTTTTTTGTATTAACTTCCCTGACCTGACAATCACACACCATGCGTGTGGTCCAAGCATATATTTCCAAGCAGAACTGGATTAGATATTAACTTGTAGACCAGCCAAAAGTCACTGCAAAGTTACCTAAAAACAGATGCTGGAACTCAGGCATTAAATAATATTTTTTTATTGAACAGACATGTTTTACAATTACTCAAGCTATTGGGTCAGTATGGGATAGTCACTGGGAGTTCTAGATGGCTTGTTCAATGGTTTACAAAACATACTCCGAAAGTGACAAACACTGGATAACCAAATATTCTGACGATTGCAAATTATGTAACATGACACTTTGAATAAAAGATGACAAGTTCTCAAAAATGGTCTATAAAAATATACATTTGGTACAGTAGTAACGACTTAACATTTATATCACTAAATGTAGCATCAAGAGATTTGTCAGAAATGGCAAACAATGCAAAACAAACGGTCAGATCATAAAGTTATCATAATTAAAGGGACAATGGCAAAAAAAAAAAACTTTGATAAGTATGCTACCCTGGATGAAACACTCCACAGCACCCCACTTGCTGCCCACTGACCCACATGCTCACCTCTCGATGACACCATGGGGTATTAGTCATTCTCATGCTTCTAGGTCAGCCTCAGGAGGTTAAAAATCAGGAGGTTAATAGATCGAAACAGGGAGGCTTCTAATTACAGACAACACCATCATCGAAATTAACAAAAAAAAAGTTGACTGCTCACCACAAGAAATTTTTATTAATACATTAAGCACTTTCATCCTAAACCTTGGACTTCATCACAATATTTTTATTTACTATCCTGGAGAAAGTAATTCCAGATCAAAGAGGTGGAGACTGGAAGAATAAATTAGAAGTAAGGGATCTTACTGAGAACAGATGCAGGTAATCACCTAGTTTAAATGATCCAGTTTCCATCAGCTGTACATTGAAGGAAACAGATGCCAAAGTAAAGTAATAATGTTGTTTGAGTATATTTATTTTTTTTTTACTTTTATGCAGTGTAATGGATTGTTTTATACAGCTGATATTTATTGAACAAATATTTTATTATATGTAACTATGTTTTTCAATAATGACATCACTAATATGCGTATTATGTCTATATTAGGTTGACCAACATAATGATGTATAACATTCTAATGAATTCAGAGGATCTATGTTCAGTCATTGAATTAAAATTTCAGCAAGTGGCTAATAACTGATCGTCAAATGTTTAAATTACCGAACATGCTTATCTTCAAAAATAAAATCGACTGGCCATAGTTGGCCATCACAAATGTCTGATGATGTTGTGCCCTTGTCAAAAATGGTGGGGGATTCCACCTTCCACACCCCCAACTATATATACCAACTCCAACATCCCATTACAATGAGGACAAATTCATAAATGGGTTTGTTTAGCTTACCTTATGGAGTGCAGTAATTCATGGTTGCCAACTATTACACTTCTATGAATTTATTTTCGAAGATAAGCATGTTCAGTAATTTAAGCATTTGATGTTTGAAGTTAGATTATAAACCAGTCACTGAAATTTTAATTCTATGACTGAACATAGACCTGAATTTCGATGTTTAGGATAAAGGTACTTAATGCATTAATAAAATTATCCTGCGGTGAGCTGTCGGTGTTTCTTTTTTGTCAATTTCATTATTTGGACATGGTGTGGTGGAGTACAGTTTGTTTTTCATCATCAATATTAACTTAATATTTGAATCGTTTAGTAAACACTTGCTCCCACTGGACAGTGATATGATCAATGTAGCTACAATAGATGCCACTGAATTTGCTCTATGCCCAATAATAAGTAAGAAGTTGTCAAAGACTCTAAAGCGGTTGCATCTTGACCAAGCCACAGGACCAGAACACCTAAATAGTTACTTTTTAGGCAACATAAAGGATTAGTCATGAGGCGTTATTCTTGGCTTCATCTCCAGTCTCTTCCTGAGGTCATTAAGATTAAGTCCAAGTTGATGGATGCTCCTTTGGCTAATACCCATCTTTTCAGAACTACTGCTGCTATGTTTAAGTCTCTTCAAGAGAAACAAAGCCTTGCAGAACCTTAAACATATTCTCTCTTCTGTCCATAAGTTCCAGAGGAATTATCCTAGATCTGCTTTTGTTTGCAGGAAACTCTGCCAGGCCTCTAAGGGCAGGAGAAGTGGGAGGCGGGCCCACTCTTGCCAAGGCTTCTCAAATTTCTGTGGCCCAGAAGCTTCCCTTATCTGATAAGCCTGCTTCATTGACAGTTACTCAACTTTAGACCATATTCCTTTGTCCTTTTGTCTCTCCCTTTGTCTTCCAAATTGGCATCTAATCATTTCATTGAGTTCTCTTTCTATCATCCATCATGGTTACTTCATGGTATGTAAATCTCTCTCTACTTTTTCGCTCCTTTGTCTGAGATTCATCAGCCTCCTCTAGAGCAATTTCCTAGTGGTTCTAGATCCCTGTTGAACCAAGGGGCCATTTGACCCATCCCCCCTTCCCAAGTGGGACTGGGTTTTTATTCCAGGATGTTCCTGGTTCCTCGAAAGGAGGGCACTTGCAGACCTATTTTAGATCTCTATTTGCTCAACACCTTTCTTGAGATCCCTTCTTTTTAAGATGCTTACTCTTCAAACACGATTTCATGTTTTATTACCTCAGGCTTTTCTGGTGTCCTTAGATCTGAAAAATGCTTACCTTCAAATCCCTATTCACCCTCTCTACAGAAAGTTATTTTTCTCTGTGTCTTCCTCTCATTTTTAGTTCTCTGCTTTGCCCTTTGGCCTCTCTACTGCCCCAAGGGTATTCACAAAATGCCTAGTTCTTGTGATCGCCTTCTGCAGACTCCATTCAGATTTTTCCTCATCTAGATGACTTGTTGCTTCCAGTGCCTTCTCCCAGTCGACTATTGCAAGATCTGCATTTCACCATCTCTCTCCTTCTTCAGAGTCTAGGGTTTACTATCAACTTTCAAAATTCCATCCCAACTCCCTCTCCGAATCATGTGTACCTGGATTCAGACTGTGGCCATCTTGGACACCTCCAAAGGTACCGTTGTTAACCGCATTCTTTCAATCTCTTCTACCCTGACTGGTGTGCCAGCCAGGGAGTTTCTTCAGGCCCTGGGATTCATGGACTTTTCTGTTCTGATGTTTAGCCTTTCCAGACTGCATATGCAGAAGCTTTAATGGCACCTCACGTCACTTTGGCTGCAACATCGTCACCCTCTGACTTTCAGTGTACCTCTCCTTCCCTGTCTCAAGAAGGAATTTGAGTGGTGGCTGTGACCATTCATTCTCAAGCCAGGCCGGCACTTTCAGCCTCTAGTCTCTTTTCAAGAGCTGATCATCAATCCTTCGGACATGGGATGGGGGGGGGGCATCTCTTGGTCACCTAAAAGTTCAGGGTCTTTGGATTCCCCATCAGAAATCAGGCCATATCAACATCAAAAAGATGAGGGCTCTGATTCTGAACACTCAAACTTTTCACCCCATGTTCTCTCTGGGGCCTCTTGAAGCTGTACACAGCAACACTACAACTGTCAACAAGCAGGGGGACATGAAATCTTACCAACTCTGCAGGATGGAGCTTCTGGCTTGGGATGTGGCTCTCAGTTATCGGTTAACTCTTCTGGCAGTATACAGTCATCATACTGATTCAACAAGTGTTACATATACTACATGGGCAAACAAAGCAAAAATGTTTACGTTATAAATGATAACATGGGAGAGAGCATCTCCTACTGGGTCAAAACAAGTAAACGAGAAGGGCAGATGGGATTACAAATAAGAAACTGGGGAAACCCCTTTCAGGACCCAACACTGTATAGCACTGAAAGTGTAAATTGGTTAGAACTGCCACATCAACTAACATATACACAACTTCTTGCCACCTGTAAAAGTATCCAGCATCCATCTGCCCATCCAGCACTAAAAAACATTTTACACAACTATGTTCCCAGTCGGTCATTGTGATCCAGTGACCAAAAACTTTTGTCTACAAAACTAGCAAATCTGCTGGGCATTGTCTATACTAGTACAAGGTTACTAAGGCCTGGAACTCCTTACCTGTTATCCATCAGGTCTGTACCCTCCCTCCCATCTTTGAAAACCACTGTGAAAGATTTCCTAGCTAAAATCTGGCTCTGTTCTTGCTCAAAACTAGGATAAACTATATCTCTAAATGTGAACAAGTACCTTTTCATTCCTTATACCGCTTACTCTCTCTTCACTTACTTCCCTAATGCTATTGAATTCTCTTCCCTGACTCTCTCTCTAAATATACCATAAGCCTGGTTTTCCCTCACTTCATATTACAATTCCTATTTGTAGTAGACTAACTTACCTTTATTTTCTCTAAAAACTAAAATTTTTCTAAATATTGAAAGATTGTCCTATACCTTGTATCGATTCATAACCAATGTTTTTATATTATGTCGAATTATTTATAATTTTATTTAAACTGCAGATGTTTTTGTTTTATTTCTGAAGATTGTAAACTTAGTGTTCTTTGTTTTGTAATCATTTGGAGCTTTTCCCCCTGGGCCTCCGCAGAAAATGAGCTTCTACCCAGTCGGACTTTTCCTGGTAATCAAATGTTAATTTTGTGTCTTTCAGCTTTTCCCGGTTAGGGGTCACCACAGCAGAACTCCGGTCCGCTAATGATTGGCAGTAGATTTTTACGTGCTGAGTTGCCAGCCCTGATGCACAACCTTCAACAAAGGTACACCCATTCATGCACGTCTCCACACAGAAGACGCTCTAGCTGAGAATCAAACAGGACAACGTCTTACTGTGAGGTGACAATGCTACCGCAGCACCACCACCGCAGTGCGGTAATCAAATGTTAATAAATCAATTAAAATGATTAGTTTGTTAATCTGCATTTATCAGCTGGAAAAGAACAGTGATTATAGCCCTGGTATGAAATGTAAGAAAACACTAGTAAAACAGATTGAAGTGATAGGCTGGCCCTCTCATGACTGTGATGGTTTTCATTGTACTGTAAACTCCACTATCATTCATGATATAAACTGAGGATATGGCAGCCTCAACATATCCAATGTCCACTACAGATAATCTACCAACACCACCATCATTCTACCTGGACTAAACAAATTAGCTTACTTAGTTGCTTTACAAACATTCAGGCATTTGGGCTTGTACTTGCAGTACCTGTGTCTGTGTGCTTGCATAGTACATCAGCACAGTGTAAGAGAGGTAACAGAGAGGAGTGTGCCTCTGTATCAGCATGTCCGCATGTCTGTCTGCATCTCTTTTCTTAAACCTTGCCAGCTCTTTTCTTCAAGGATTTGGGACAAAGCCAAAAATAATGGGGGGGACAAAGGGCTAAATCAGGAATAATTTTTATATCTCACTGGGAGTCAAGTAAACATTAATAGAACATGTTTTAGCATCAGTGTTCATTGTCTGAAAAGAGGTATGAAATTCTAATGTCTATTAGTATCTGAAACAAAATCTCAGGAATGAAGGACTGGGCAAAAAATAAGAGGAACATTAGGGATGTTGTGCAGACTTCTGGACAGCTAAGACATATGGTTACCATCAGTGTGACTAATCCTTCTCTGAAAAAGATGAAAACTGCTTACAGTTTTAGACGTTTAAAGAAAGTAATAAAAATTAGCTTTCACTACTCATGAACTATTTCTTTGAACGTTTTTTTCAAAGTTCCTTTCAATATGATTGCTAAGAGGTTAATAGTTTCTGGTTTTACATATGGGGTAAAAAGTTGAACAGTCAGGTTGTTAACTTTGTTACTGTGTACCACTTTTTATCAAGGGAAAATTTATTGTATACAGTATTTATAGTGTCCCTTCATATTGAATGGATGGTTATACAATAGTTTATATAGTACAATAGTATGGGTCTACTTCAAAAGATCGATTTAGCACAGTATCAAATCCCAGTTCATTGAAATGACTTCACCGAATCGTCACAATATCAAACTCCCGGAACAATGAAAACTAAACCCAGGAAGAGAACCACTTGACCATCAGGACAAAACAACAGACAGCAAAGCAAGAAAACTCTCCAAAGTGGAGAGCTCTGCCTCACAACTAAATATACCAACTCAGAGATCGCACTACAGTGGGAAAGGACAAGGTTCCCCATGGTGGCCAAGTGGTTGTTTTCCCAGGGTTAGTTTTTGCTGTTCTGGGAGTTTGATATTGGGACAATTTGGCAAAGTCGTCTTAATGAAGTAGGATTTGATATTGTGGTAAGCTGTTTTTTTGAAGTAGACCCCAACAGTATATATAAGCAGTAAATACAACTCTAGGTAAAGGCACTTTTAGACAGGATACTTTTACGTCTTCTTGTGTAGTCAGAATCACAGGCCACTGAGTTTTCTATTTTGCTGCTAGCAAGTGATTCCCTGTGTTTGGGTTTTCTCTTATATGCACAGTTGTGCTATCATGGAGTTAATTTATATATGAGGAAGATGGGGGAATGAAGCCCCCAAAGTGTAAAACCTGTGTCAGCATTTTTTTAATGCATAGTTATTCAGGTTTTTACTACTTCTGATGACATTAGTAAAGTGCTTAAACTTATCATCTTGCAGATTTCTGACAGAACCACCAGGTCATATTCTACACGCACTTTTGGTTACCCGATTGCCTGTAACTTGCCTAATGTTAAGAATACATTAAAACTTTGTGTAACATTTGTAAAAATAAACTCCCTACTTCCACAATCATTTTTCAGAAAGACTCCTGTCTGTATGTATATGTATTTATTAACATTTGTTAACTAGGTTAGTCCAACTGGGCGAGTAACCCATTTTCAGTGGAGACCCAAGGAGAAAAGCTCCAGTTACAATACAATATACAGTATAATAAGTTTCCGCAACATCTGTCTCATATGATTATTAATGTTTAGTTACTACACACTTAGTGCCATCTGGAGACAGTATGCAACATGTTTCCTTATGAATTTTGCTTATTCGAATACATGTACCAAATAGAAAGTGAACTGAGAACGTGATGGAGTTGAAAAACTCAATGCAAAATAGGTGTTTATTTTCTGAAGCAGTCAGTAGTTAGTAAATGCTTTGCTACAGGCTGCAGTAGGATTCTATTTTCTTTTTAGCAATACTTGAATCAGGAATCATTTTATTTCAAATGAAGAAAGTTAAGAACTGCTTTATAGTTGGCTATAGTCTTCCAAATAAGCTATTTGACTTTTGCCATGATAAATTATTTTGAACTAAACATATAAAGCAGTGTGCTAATGTCCATACTGGCACTGGATGTGTGGATATTTCCAATTCACTTTAATATTATGTCATATAATAATAAAGGTTTGTGTATTTAAATTTTAAGCTTTCTGAATTAAAACTCAATGCTCCATTGCTGTTTCCATTAGCTACTTTATTTGTGTGCAGCTCCCTGATTGAGAATAAATTGCATATTTTTTTTAACACAGTTATGAAATGTCCACATTTTTTTTATTTCTTTTTCTCTGCATTCCCTTGCTTAGCTTCCTTATGCAAATCCAATGAATCTGGTGTTTTTCCTCCATTTTTATAACGAGTTGTTACATCTGGTTTAGTCTGCAGTTTTCTATGCAGGCATCGTTTGAAGTTAAAGTTAAAAAGGATCTAGTCTGCAAATGAGGCCAATGATTATCTAGTAGTCTTTCCATTTTTAAAAAGAGCACTATTCTTGCTTTCTTATAACTTAGTGTTGATGTTGAATGGGCCACTGTCATGTGCTGTATACAGTAAAAGCACTTAAACAGTTTCTAGACACCTCCTCCATACTTGCTCTTAAATGCCTCTGTGGATTGTCTCTTCACCACCCCTTCTAGTAATCCATTCTGTGGAGGTATAATTGGCACAGCTTATAAATTTATTTCAGTATATCATCCTGTCTTAATTCCTCCTCCTCCCCTATTGTTACTATATGGGGTCAGAGTGTTGCATCATCTGTCAATATCCCTCTCAGCTCAGTGTTGCTATCATGTCTTCTTGGTCATGCCTGACTGTTGCAGGTCTACTTTCATGTGACCTATCCATCTCTTGGCTAGATGTCCTCACTTCTTGCCTTTTTCCTGTTTCTTCCACATGTACTTCACCACATTATCTTCCACTTTCCTGCACATGCATGAACCCATGGAATCTTTTCTTTTCGACATTCTCTGTAATTGAAGCTACTTTGGCTTCTGCTCTACTGGGATAATTTCTTAATCTGTCCCACAGTCTGCATCCTACCAGTCATCTCAAGCACTTCATTTGCATCACCTCCAGCTCTGCAACTGCTCTGCCTTCACTGCACACATTTCTCTGCCTTACAGAAGCCCTTGTTGCACCACTGTTTTGTACATCTTACTTTTCAGCTTCATTGGCATTCTTTTGTCACACATTACACCTGATACTGTACCAGCTGGCTGCAGCACCTGTGATTTAAGTAGTGACCTCATTCAGACTCCCCCTTCTCTGCAACCAACCCTCCCAGATATTTGAAGCTGTTAACCTGTTTCACCATTTTTCCACCAACCTCAGTGTTCAGCTTCTTCTGGTTCCCCCATTTGCTGACAACTGTATTGTCACTTTAATGCTTCAGATTTGCTTTCCATTGCCCTATAATTTGCTGAAATTCCTGTCCAGAGTCTGCTTGTAATGCCATATCATCTGCATACAGCAGCTTTGTTAATCTGTTCCCTATGACCTGTTTGCCAGCATAGTCAATCACCAGTATGAACAGCAATGGAGTTAAAGCTGAACTCTGATGTTCACCCACTCCTGCTGGGAATCCTTCCGAGTCCAAACACTGTTCATACTTGGGCTATTGGGTCCTTGTACATAGCCTGCACTATCTGGGACTTTTTACAACTGTAGGACTGTCCAAATCAGTATTCTTGGGAGCATGTCATATGGTTTCTGGAAGTCTAAGCATATCTAGTTAAATAGACTCTGAGTGGGGCTTGCAATGGGTAAGAGTGTTTGTGTATGTGTTTATCTGTTAGGGTTAGGGATGGGGATAAATGAGGAGATAGGTTTTGCGCGCGCGTCTGTGTGTGTGCACACGTGTGTATGAGGGTTTATATGTTTGAGTCTATCCTGTGTGGTGGCTGTGTTACAGGAAGTTTTGTTAAGGTAAGGTGTAGGGGTTAGGGTTGGGGCATGATTATGGTTAGGGTCAGCATGCATTACTAAGGTGGTGCAGTGGGCTATAGTCCCACTGAAATTCCCATAACACTGCCATTATTCACATGCATTTGAGACTAATAAATACCAGGAAAGGAAATAGCTTTCCGTTCTCAATCTTTTGTAGGTTCAGTATTTAGGGCCCTTGATATTATGTACTTTTGAACTTCTTAATGCGGACATTTTGCATTTGACATTAAGTACATTCAATCACACACATTAGAATTGTATATACACAGACACATACACACACACACACACACACACACATATATATATATATATATATATATAGAGAGAGAGAGAGAGAGAGAAATATAGATGGATATAGATATATATATATATATATATATATATAGAGAGAGATAAATATATAAATATATATGCACACATATACATGTATGCATTTATACTGTTTCACAGTTTACTGTTAGTAGTGATACTTAAGGGTTAAAGACTCAAATTTACCCATGAATGTGTAATACTGAAGCATCCATATATATGGGTGTGTCAAGAATATTATTTTAGAAAAAATGGGATACTATTGCATCGATAATATGAAAAGTCATAGTAACAAATTCACAATTTGTATTAAAAAAAAAAAAAAAAAAAAAAAACATAGCTGTTTTGCTCATCAGGACCAGTTCCACATCTAAGCACAAGGAGTAAAGTAAAAGACTTTTTCTCAAATTATTATTCCCTTTGGCATTATACTTTTGCTCTTCTCCCCAAGCACATTCTAAATTTGGCACTAAATGCATTTTTTCCTCCCTAATAACTACAGTAAATTTCATTTAATGTTGACACATCTAATTGCTTTTTTATCTATTTTCTAAATATACCTTTTAAATTATTTCCTTGAAATATATATCAGTCTGAAATATGTCAATAAAAAAGGTGTCTTAAAATGTTTCACAAGAACTACAAACAGTTTAAATTACATACTAAAGTATACTTGATTACGTCTTGATTTTTATGGCTGGTATTTAAAAATGGAGTGCTGAGAGCATTCCGAATCCAGATTGAAACAAGTAGGCCACATAATATATCTACTAGAGGGTACCCTTGGATGTCTTTTTCTACATTAGATGCATTTTTTTCACCTTTTACTATCACAGTGTTAGTGCATTTTATTTAAATGGCAAGCAATTACCTGGCATATGTCAGTGTAGGCCAGGTCCTAAACTAAGCTTAATCACATGCATCTGAACCACTGTAATCTGTTAATTTGTTTTAACTAGCTTCTGTTAACAGTAACATTAGGTCCAGTTTTCTTTTGGGGCTGGAACTTGAAAGAACTTGGCTCTGAAGAGGTGCATCTGGCTTCTACAAGAGCTAACAGCATTGCTGGGACTCATTTGTTTACAGTAAATTTAAACTGACAGCGTATTATGCTCCTTCTCTGGAATAGCAGAACAACTAAATATATTGATCTATGGCTCCTTCCTTTCCTTTTGTTGCTGTCAAATGTGTTCAGCACAATGGCCCTGTTGTGCTCCTTCGTATCCGAGTACAAAGCATAAAGGGAGGCTATCAGCAATGCACACTGTGTGCTGCTTATGCAATGCATTGTGGGAACAGGTGTGGAAAGAATTGCTGAGGCTTTAAATAAGCAGTCCTTCACTCCTTTAAGCCTTTATCAAATCGAGATCAGTGCCACCTCTTTTATTAGAGTATTCATTCACCTTTCAGAAAGTAATCCTAATTACTATCTCATTGATTTAATAATGATTTAATTTTAATCAGTATACAGAGCTGAAAGTAAAACACTTTACTATGGTCACAGTAGAACAGAACATATAGAAACCAAAGCATACATGGTTCTATATCTCAGTACATAGTTAAAGTATGATTTATACCCCATAAAAGTTATTTCGGCCTTCCTTCTCTGTATTAATCACATGCCAGATCATTTGCAGCATCCTCAGATGAGCTGCACTGACCATACCTCTCAACCTCTTGGAGCAAGAAATCTGGACAAAGCCATAAATAAAAGTGGGACAAAGGCCCAAAATAGGGACAATTTTTTTAATTTTGCACTTACAAAGTTGATAGAATAACAGGTTTTGCATTAGTATGAATTTTCTGAAAGGTATAAAGTCTGAAACAAATGGCTGTCATTATTTTCTAACTTCAGTCTTTAATGATTTGCCACTAATTTGCCAGAAAACCACAAATGTATGAAAGACTGACCAAAATATGAGGTAAAAATGTGGACATTCTGCAAAAATCTGTACAGCTGAGAGGTATGTAAACAAACTATTTCTGAATTAATGAATGTATTTGTGAAGACTGGATGGATTCCACAGTCTTTACTGGAAGGAAACTTCTTGTTTAGTTAGTTCCAGTGTAACTACAAAGTAATAAACTTATTTAACAAGGTAAATGAACTGCTCTAGTGACCCTTTTTCATTCAAGGCCAAGATTAAAGTATGAATTTGAAGGCATAAGACAGCAAAATATGAATATTAAATATGATTAACAAAGGAAATGTACTGTATATTTAAAGTAGCGGAGCTGTAACAAGGATGTAAATGTTTGGCATCATATGACAAAGTATACTTTTCAGCATCATATATTTTATTTGGTGAGTAACTGCAGTCTAATTACCTCTGCTAGCAAATGCCAGAGCAACCACCATAAGAGCAGTGCGTGTGAAGGAAAGGATGCATTTCTATTATTACTGTTATACTCATGCTATTGTTATCCGACTTCCTAAACTAATACTTGAGGATTTTTAACCACCATTTCCATATTTGAGTAGCTTTCCCTAATAGCACTGATGGGCACCTTCTGTTCACATAACTGGAAAGATACTGATCTATAATAAAAATTCTGACCTCATTACTTCTTCCTACAATTTACTCATAAGATTGAGTTCCCATACACTAAAGCAGAAACTTCCTGCTCACCTACAAAGTTTGATCCATCATAAGACATTTAACAGCTGTGACTTCCTGTGCTCATCAAAAGCACTGACATTTGGATTGCATTTTCAAAGGTGAGTTATTAGTAGAGTCATTAACACTGATGAATTTTCACAAGTGTACAGAACCTTTGCAAGGCTCTTGGTTCTACACAAATATGAGGAATTTGGGTCAGATTCCAAGCTTAATGCAGTAACGTGATGCATGGGGGGGGGGGGGCACAATCATATGTGCTGTCATTAAGCTGAGATGATAAACAAATTGGCAAGTTGGACCATAATTTATTTGTTAAATATTGTAACAGAGTAGGTGGACTAGTCCAAAGATCATTGTCAGACACAACCTGGGCCAAAGACACATTTAAGTAATGCATTTACACTATATGGGGTAATAAAAACAGACAGAACATGTCTAAGATACATTCAAAGAAGCAGAATAATTTAATGAGGTCACTACTATATTTTCCATTCTAGAAAAATGCACCCAGCACCATAAGTCCAGTCATGTTTTTGCTTGTAGTAGGTGAAACCCTAAAATCCCTTTTTTCAGTTAAGAAGAAAAAAGACTTTATAAAACAATATTCCTTCTTCATTCGCTGTAAACACTTTGAAGCACAAGACAAAAGATGGGAGAAATAACAGAGTTCTACAAATTTACAGAGCAATCACGTGATCATCATGGGACCCATCATTACTAGCCTTGGACACTCCTGTTGACCAGATGTAAGATGATCTTTGTGCTTGTTTTGTTTGTTCACTGGGTAAGTAGACCAGTCTATTTGGTCATGTCCCAGGCCAAAGGTACAGATTATAAAATGCAGTCAAGATACAATATTACATCATATCAGAGTGCAGCACAGGACAGAGGTACAAGAAGGTACTAACAACAGACATTAGACGGAACCAGCACATCCTTCTTCCCATAGCAAATTATTCAAAAGTTAAACTTATCTAAAAAAATAAAACCACCATAAAATACAGTTCTAAGTCACAGTGCAGTTACTCAGTGTAAGAATGATCCTTTTCCGTTGTGCTTGTAATCATGAAATTAAACTGCTGCCAGCAGGTATCACTATTGATGCTCTAGAACCTTCTGTGTATTCAATTTACTCAACTCCTACTGGATAGCTGATGTGTTATACAGTTGTGGTCTAGTCAGCGGTTGTTAATTCTAGTATTGTTCACCTTCCATATTCTAAAATCTCCTCAAAAGTCAAATTCCAACCACTTAGCTCAATTTATTAATAACTTGCAAATACAAACAAATTTCATCAGTGAACACACAGAATTGATCTGTTGGGACTCATCTGGTTCTCTTCATTCAGAAATTGTTGGAAGTGCTCTTCCATCTGCCTTTAATGTCTGCTGGAGTGGACAGCAAATTGCTGATTGCATCCCTATTGTGTCTAATGACTGCCTTTGTTATGTAGCTGCTTTGCAACCAGTTTCTTTGTGCCATCTGCTGAGTCACTTTGCAGATACTGGTAGACTGCCTCTGATGCCTTGTTCTTTGGTATTGGGACTGATCTCTTAATTATTTCTACTTAGCCTGTTTTGCCTTTTCTATCTCGCACATTTTCTTGGGCTCCTTCCTTTTGATAACTTTGCAGTGGACTTCTACATTCTACCACCATTTCTCCTTATGCACCATATTGCCATACCTGGCTTTCTTGCACATCTATTCTATAGCCTTCATGTTTGCTAAATTGAGACGCTGCTATTCCTCTTCTGCAGTCTATCATAATTCTAAAGACATCCCTCATTGCCTTCTGAAGCCTCTCCCACACCACAATTCCCACACAATTTCTAGTCTGTCCACCCCCTGAGTAGTTAACTCTGAATCCCAAGCCAAGTTGCTTTGCTGTACTGTCCTTCCACCTAACTACCTCTTTACACTTGATGTCTAGTATCTTCCTTAACATCATGTCAACCACTTCCAAGCTTATCCTCTCAGTGAGTCTCTATTCATTGTAGCAAGTTAATTTTTGGCAGGTTGATTGGTTTAGGGGAGAAATGGCTCCTGAATGCACTAATAGCATTAAAGAGAGAAAGACGCATCCCAGTTGACTAGAGGACAGACATTCTAGTACTAGTGTACAACAACAAAAGGAAAAATTCACAACCGTGGGCAATATAGAGGCATCAAACACCTGTCATACTGCAAGAAAGTTCTAAAGTGGGTGGAGAGTGCTGGGTTGTAAAAATCTCCATCTTATAAAATCAGGTGGCCTTTTTTCAGAGCTGCTTATAAATGTCCACCACACGTCCAGACAGGACGTTTCTCATCCACCTAACACATTCAGCACTCCAGGTTATTTTTTCTATAGCTGTCTGTGTGGTACAGCAACAATAATGCAGCATTTTATGGACCTGGTGTCTGCCCACTGGTGCAGTAATGTAAATAGGGAGCCGGGGGGGGGTCTCTGTAGCAAGGTCTTCTTGACATAGATGCCTGGCTACCTGAAGTCCTCTAGCAGAATTTCCTGAGAAAGCAGTGGCAGGGCTTGCTGTAGCCCCCAACTTACAACAGATGGGAGCTGATTGCATCATCCCTGCTACAACCTTTGTAGAATACAAGCATGTCATGCAGAGGTGAAGTGTTACCTGCTGGGAAATAAATTTTGAAGACTGGCAGGGTTAGATCATGCACGATAATTAGGTAAGCCTGTTGCTGCTGGTTTTATTTTCCCAACCCCTGGAAACATAATCAAGCCACATTTCATGGTAATTCGCTTGTGCCCACTTATGCTGCCATTTTTCCACAGTACTAATTTCAATAATCCATTGACTAGGCAGTGACAGCTGTGTTTCCAGGTGCCGCAATCGGAAAGAAAACATCCTAAGCACATTCAGCCAGCCAGTCAATAAATGCTTCTTGCGACATTTGATATATTTTTGTTTTCCTTCACTGTACTAGAATAAGCTGCAGCCACACCAGGGGTCCAATTCATTTAAGTATTAATCACTTTTAATGTTCCTCATCAACATGCCCCCACTACTTCTCTGATACATCCTAAAATCAGTGCAAGAGTTCTCATCTCTATCCTTTGGTTCTAACTTTCTATCTGACTATGTCAGCTCCCATCTCTGTATTTTTTTTAACACCAATGACCACAGACCTACTGTTTATTATTTATTTATTTTTTTTACATTTAACTGGGATAAGTCTGACTGGGCAGGGGCCCTTTTTTCAGCAGAGGCCCAGGGAGAAAGGCTCCATACAAAAAAAGTAAATATGAGGAATAAGGACATCAAACAAAGTATATTTTAGCATATGATGGTTGGGTAAAATACAAAACAATAGCAAGATATACATAAACAATGTAGATTGAGGACATAGAATTTAAAAGCAAATTTAACTATCAGACAAATGTACTGCTAGTATCAGATAAGGTGAAAGAGTAAAACAGATCCGGAATGAGTAGACTAGATCAGGAAAAATGAAGTAGTGTAAGAATGGTGCAGGGAAATAGATCCGAGGATGTAGGAAAGAGTATATAAGCAAGCTGTCAAGGAAGGACAGTAGAACAGTGTAATATGTGGAAGAGGGAAGGCAGGAACAGGTTAGTGGAATGTTTGGCAGGAGGAGCAGAGCCATGAGTTAGGGAATCTTTCTCTTAATGCTTTTTTAAATCTTCCTTTAACCATCAACACTATACCAAATAATTGAATTTTGTTCCAGACCAAAGCAACTGTATAGCTGTATAGGCTACGGCCTACTGTTCTTTTAGGCTTGCAGATTTCCAACAGAAACTGGTCAGAGCTCAGGAGAGAGCAATTGGGAGTACAGAAAGTGATGAGGGATGAGATGGCTGTGCAGGAAGTAGGTTTGTTCATAATGGAGCGAGTATGGAGTAGTTGAGAGAGGAGGAGCTGGTAAGGGAGCTCAAGCCAATTTAAGAATTTTAAGAGATGGCCAGTGGTGTGAGTTGTAGGGTTGATTTACAGCAAATCTGGTGAATTTATTGCAGCAGAGCTCCAATTTTGTTTTTAGGGTGGATTGTAAGTTGGTTAAGATAGCAGAGGCATAGAGTAGGGTGGGAAGACGAAGGAATTTTTTTTTATAAAACATACCAAGTTTTTGGTGAGATTTTTAATATAATTTTGAACATGTAGATTGAATTTTAGTTGGTCATCAATGATAATGCCCAGGAGTTGTTTAGTGTGTGTGTGTCGCTACTTCTTTTAAGGTGTTGTCAAGAGATGCAATAGTGAAGGATGTTTTAAGGTGGGAGTGAGATTTTGGGAGGAATAGTAGTTTTTTTTTGGGGGGGGGGTTAAGTACGAGTTGATTGTCATTTAGCCATCTTTCAATGCAGTTACAGGATGTTTGAGTAATGGACTGAAGGTGTAAAAGATTATCGAATAAGCAGATGATAATGTATTTATCAGCATACTGTATAAGTGAGAACTGAGAGCAGATGTATGAGGACAGAAAGGATGTTGAATAATACTGGTCCGAGAATGGAATGTTGGACTCCAGTATTAACAGGAGGGAAGTGTGAGAAGGAAGAGAGTCACTTAACAGACTGCTGTCTATTAACAGGAGGGAAGTGTGAGAAGGAAGAGTGTCACTTAACAGACTGCTGTCTATTAACAGGAAGGAAGTGTGAGAAGGAAAAGAGTCACTTAACAGCCTGCTGTCTATTGGAAAAGTAGCTAGAAAAACAGTTTAGAGTAGATTTAGGGAAACCAGTAGCAGACATTTTTGTGAGAAGCTTGGGGTGAGGAGACTGTCAGAGGCTTTGGAGAGATGCAGAAATAAGGAGGATACCAGGTTATTGTTTTCTCTGGCTTTAATGATTTTATCAGTAAAGGAGACTAGGCCAGTAGCTGTGCTATGGTTAGGATGAAAGCCATGTTCTGTTAGAAGTGAGTAGATTTTCTTTTAGAAGATGTTTGAGATGTTGCCTGTCTATGCATTGTTCGAGTATTTTTGAGAGGGGGACCAAATTGGTATTGGTCTATAGTTTACAAATTCAGTGAAGTGTCCTCCTTTCTAAAGTGAAATAGTAAAGAATTGTTTCCAGACAGAAGCGACTATAGATTCTTGAACAGATCTGGGTAGGCTGAGTTAGCTGCTGGTTTTAGGTAGACTGCTGGTAGACTGTCTGCTGAGGAGAGCACAGCTTTAGTTTGCTAAGTAAAGATTTAATGTAGGTGGTGGGGACAGATATGAGAAAAAAGGAAATATGTTATCAGGGGTGAGAGAGGAAGTGTTGGGTTAGAATTGTAACCGGGTTTACTATCAAATATCTGAAAGTCATCTTACTGTCATTCATAAGGTCAAGGGTAAAGGTGCAGAAGTTCAAAATTGCGAGTGAAAATCCCGTCACCTCTGAAATGCCGACACATAGCTTGCATTCGTCTTTTCTGCGCGTCGCTCTTTCAATTAGATCGCACTAGAGTGGGGGTCTGGAAATGTACCCTTTTCCTCACTGTAGTGTGATCTCAGAGTTAGAATATACAATTATCAGGGGGTGTAGGGTGCAGGGGGGCTTGGGGCTTGCCCCCTGCAAAACATTGGTTGTACAACTCCAGATGTCCAGGTAATGTCGATAATGTCAAATTCGACATATCGGCATTAGGTTGTTCGGAGATGTGACCGAACAATGTGCACATTTTCGGTATTTTGGTTCAAGTAAGTGATTATTTGAAAAACTGATTTGCAGAATTTTGATATTAAACCTTGTAACCATTTTGGGTTAGTTTGTTTATGGAGTCTATGAAATAAAAGTTGAACTTAGTGGCAGTTTCAATGGGAAAATTATTTGGGCATGGGTTTGGTATGCTGGGAAAACCAGGTTAAGGATCTTGTTAATGGTGATCCATAATATTTTGGGAATACTTTGATGGTTTATTTGTGGTTTTAGATAGTTTTTTTTTTCTTTATTTGTCATCTTATTTTTTAGTGAGGTTTTGAAATTTTTGTAGGTGACTCAGTCTTGAATTTTAACCACTTTTTCCATGCAATATCCCTTTTGTGCATTAGGGCTCTGGTGGAGTGAGAAAGCCAAGGTGCATGGTGAGTCTTTCTTACTGTCCTCAAGGGAGTTTGAGAATTAAGAATATCCAGGAATAGGCAGTTAAATTTCAGAACAGCATCCTCTAGTGGTAGATTAATGAGGAAGGACCAATTAATAGAAGTGAATATGTTAAATTCACCAGAGTTGAAGTTGGTGAGAATACGACACTCTTTATATTTGTGTTGCCTGATATGATGTAGAGAAAGCCTTCGAACACAGGTTGGGCATGTGGTCGCTGATCAAATCTAAAAACGTTTTAAGGTTGTAATACAGGTTAGGATTGGATACTAGGATCTAATCAAGGATGAAGCTAGTATTAGTGGATTTATTATAGCAAGTAAAGGTAGAAATCAGTTGAGTGAAGCCATGAAGATTTATACTTGAGGTAGGGATGTCAGTGGTCAAGGTTTGCCAGTCAATATTGGCATCACAGAGAACTATTTTTTCATTTAAAATATAGTTGGAGGTCCAGGAGAGAACATTTTCTAGGATGGGGATATTATTCCCTGGAGGGATATAGATACCAGTAATGTATACCTTTTGTGGTGGTTTAGTTTTCAGTTTGGCTAGTATGAGTTCAGTGGGATGAAAATTAGGGAGTGATATAGACAGTGGACAAAGGTTAAGATGGTTTGAGTATATTGCTACACCACCTGCTTTTTTGTGTATCCTATCAGACTGGAAGATATTACAGCCAGGAAGAAGAATTTCAGTGTCTGTGATGCAAGGTTTAAGCAAAGTTTCAGTGAGAATTACTATGTCAGTGAAGTAATGAGCAATCTATGAGTGAAATTCACAGACTTTTTTTGTGAAGGCAAAAAATATTATAGAGATAATAGTTAAGCTCTCATTGGATAGTTTAGAATCAGCGATAGTAGGGGGTGTGGCAATGGTATGTTTAGGAGAGGTGTACAGGGCCAGGGTTAGGGTGACTATCTCCACATAAGAATATATTCTCGGAGATGCTTTGCAGTACAGGAATCTTAAAATTATTAGTAAGGTGTCTGAACTTAGTTTTGTGAGGGTGGGGGGTGAGTGTCAAGTTTATATTTGTGCATGAGAAGGTTAAACAGGTTGAATAAATAAGGTGCTATGACAGGGAAAGATTTGTCCATGATTCGTAGTGGGCAGGTAAGAGCAGGTGGCACATTAATGGGGTAGATATTTGTTTTATAGCAGGTAAGGAGAGACAGCAGGAGGAAAGGAGGAAAGATATAGATGGAAATCTTGTTTGGCAAGGAAGGAAAGGAGTTCTGGTGGATACCAGAGAGTAAGGAGTAAGCTAGAATGGCAGGTAGTGGAATGAGTTCATGAAAAATTAGGTTGGCAAATGCTAAGTAAAGTTCAGCTGGAGGAACAGAGATAAGAAAGGTGTTTGGGATGCTGGACAGGCGGGTTAGAAAGGGAGTAAGAAGGGGAGAAGTTGGAGTAGAGTTTTATTACAGATACAAGAAGTTAAAACTGCAAGCAGAATGAGGGGTCATAAGCTCAGAGCGAATTGTTACACAGATTAGGAAGAGAAGTGTTTCTGTTAGGCAATATCACATGTCAAGCAGTGTATGCAGGATGTTTTATTTAGGTGTTTATATAGGGGATGGTGAAACTGCGACTTATTTCTTGCTCTTGGCAGCGTGCACACTAAAAGATTTTTTACAGATTTATGACATTTAAGGCATATCACAGGGTAGGGTGAGGAACCTTAACCAAGCATACTTTAGCTCTTTTCAATGTAGAAGTCCTGGAAGAGTTGTAGCTGGGTGCAGCAGACTTTCAAGCAGGAGAGGGAGTTTTTTATCTGACTGTGATGAACAGTGGGCTGGAATGAGAAAGTATAGCAGAATTACATGTGAATGTACCAAGGATGGAGACAGAAAGACAGTAATTGTATACTCCTGTAGAAATTAGCACAGTAGATTTCAAGTACACAATCAGCATTATTTAATTTACCAGCTTTGCTAAAAAAGTTTCCCGTTTATCATTCAATACTGGGGATAATTTATGCACTACCACAGAGTTTGCTAGCAATTAGTAGCAACTAGCAGTATGTATAAGCTTATAAGGTCTAGGCATAGAATGATGGTATTTCCTGAGGGGAGACATGGAATGCACATATAGTTGCTAAATGCAGTTCAAAATATGCTCAATTAAAAATGGGCATTAGGTAGTCAATGTTGTGTCTATGTTGCAATGGCCAGAAATAAGGCTCTAGTGCAGGCACAGTCACAAAACACTAGTGTGTGTATATATATATATATATATATATATATATATATATATATATATATATATATACACATACATATTATATATATATATATATATATATATATATATATATATATATATATATATATATATATATATTATATATATTATATTATATATATATATATATATATAATATATATATATATATATATATATATATATATATATATATATATATATATATACATGTTTAAAAATAGCACTGTGAGGCATTGGTCACCAGATAATAGCTAATAAGTTTTGAGGCACATGGAAGCACACTCACTAAGAGAGATATTAGGACTGAGATGTTGTGTTAAACGTATACTCAAAGCCGTTGTTAGCTGTAGGTATATGAAGTAAAAAATGTGTGTATTTGGGAGAACCGAGTATAGAAGGATTCCTTGGTTAGCCAAGCACATAGCTAGAATGGTCGCAATTCAAATAAATTTTATAGTACAGTAAAAACGTATGGAAGGAAATATTATAATCAGCCATGATACTTTACACAGTCCTTACACCACACGTAGCTTATGCCAAGTAACTGGTGAGAACCATGAAATACACTTGAGTTTGTAGCAACTGCAGCTACGTAACTAATAACAAGTTAAACGCATCAAAAATAGCAGCAGTAACTACACTAAGAAGTAGGAAACCAGCCCACAAGTAGCATTTCTCTTAGTAACTTAAAGTTCAGTTAAAAGTTAAAGCTGAACATAAACATCAAGACCTTTACGCAGCCTCTCAGCTCACCTCGAACATTTTGCAGACTGTAACCGGTCTGCAGAAGTACATGCTCCCATCCTAACCATTTGCTTGTGATGAAAATATAGCGTATAAATATGCATCCTAAAAATAAATCCCAGGAAAATCCAGTATTCTTCAAAAATTTTTTAAGTAGAAGATTAACATTTGCATTTGTCCTAAATCAGTTTCTAAACTATCTTGCAATTCCGATCATTGAGGTTTTCGTTTATATTGCTTTTTTTATAATCATTATTGCTTTCCTCTATTTTAAATATTGTATTACATTTTCATTATACTGTGATTTAAGTACAAATTATCATTTTATGAAGTCAGTCCCCCTATTTAACTTCATTGGCTCACCCTCTGTATTCCATATAGGCAGAATATTAAGTGCCCACCCCACCCCACCCCATCCACTCTATCTTACCCTCTTAAAATTAACGAATCTCCCATTAGGCTCCTTAAACTTTTTTCATCTCTAACTGCTTACTGCACACTGCAACTCTTAGGATATTAACCTATTTTTTCCATTTTACCTTTAAGATCTGCAACATCTGTCCAAAATAAATTACTTTAGAGCCCTCATTCTGCTCTTCAGTATTTATCTTGAGTTTAGTGCTTCAGTTTTGTTACTAGTGAGAGAAGGAGTACTGGAACATTATCTCCTGGAGACTGGATCACTAGACAGCCTGATAAACTGCATCATAGGTGCCAGCTTGGAATTTGTGGCACTTTTTGCTACTACTGACAGAACGAGCAGAGAGCATTGATTCCTGACCATCTCTGATTGGGCAGTGAGTATCTGTGTTGGACCTTCCTGATTGATCTGGTTGCTATTCAGGGCATCTGCAGGAAAATGCTACAACAAGCCTACAGACCATTGTGTTATCTGGGACAAGAATGCAGATCACCAAAGAACCTGTGGCCTGTCATCTTGGGATTAGTGCTACTGTTTTGCTATTGGTGAGAGAAGCAGCAGAGAGGCATTGTATCCCAGCAGAGTGAAGCTGTGGTGAGGCCAGCACTAGTAGTAACCAGGTAGTAGCCTATTAGAATAATCCCCACTATTCATCATTCTTCACAAAGCTAATTCTTTCTTTTCAGTAAGAATTGCTTGATTAGCTACTCTCTAACCCAACTTCAGACTATCGCCTTAAATGCTTCATTTATAAATTGCCAAGGCCTACTGTTGCAGTTTCCCCCTCAAGTATTTGGCAGTGCCCTATATAGTTGCTGACACAAGTTGACATTCTTTCCTGTAAAAGCACCCTTGAACTTTCACCAATACCTAGTTTTACTCAGTGTGACTAGTTTGCACAGCGACAAGCACTGGCCCCCAGAGTTGCAAACCAGATTCTCCTGACTAAACTCTATACTCTGACTGCAACCATCTAATCATTAAGAAAGGACCTGTTGTCATGGACATGAACCTTCCCACTATCTCAGTTATCAGCTTGGTGGATATGGACATCCTGAGGCAATGTATAAATTGCCTCATATTTACTGATAACCAGCTAATTCTCAAATAATCTATAAGATATGAGAGAGACATATTTAAACAATGTCACTAGAGGCAAAGATCTCACATAAAAGCACTCCTAATGTCAATCAGGTTGTCAGTAGTACAAACGCTGCACCCATCACAGAGAACGCAAAGCAGACACACAGATCCAAACATCTTGAGGTATATAAATGTAACCTTCCTAAACCCCCAAAAGCCTCCTAGATGAAGCACTCATAACAAATGCCCTCAGCAGCCTCAAAAGCACTCTCAAAACAACACCCACTTCACGGCACAGCCACATCTCAGGATCCTCTACCTCTAACCCCATAAGGCAAGCTACCACACAATCCAACATTCTGGTCATTGGAGACTCCATTGAGAGACACAATGGTGTCCTTCTCACCAGGCTAAGTAAGGAGAGAGTCACTGTCAGCTGCTTATCAGAAGCCAAGATCTGCCATATTACACATGCACTCAGGTCATTAGACCACAAGTACCCACATGGGCTATAGCTGAATCATACTGGTACTTGTGGTCATTGAACCACAAGTACCAGTATGATTCAGTTATAGCCCATGTGGGTGTAAATGAGAGATTTACCCCCCCTCCCCAGACTATATGAAGACAGACATAATGGTGCTCTCAGAATATGTTTTACCAGGCTGGTATGAGCCTAGCACTGAGCAGCATTTTACCTTTTCCAAGTATGATGCCACAGTACAAACAGAAGATGACAGACTTCAATAATTGGCTTAGTTTCTGGTGTCATACTAAGAGGGTGCAATAGCTGTCAGCATGAAAAAAGATGGTCAACAGAAACCAAGAAAATCTAAAGGTGTTACTGCTCAATGCTAGGAACCTAAACAAGAAACCCCACTCCCAACAAGCTCTCCTCACCCTAGAGAATTCTGATGTCTGGGTGGTCATTGCAACATGGTTTAAAGTTGTGAACAGCACACCAATAGTGCAAGGCTATAATGTTTTCCACACATTTAAACCATGTACTACATAGACAGGGACTAAAGCTGGATATGTCTTGATTTACTTCAAAAATAAATGAACCTCAAATGGCTGGTCAAACAGGATGATGCACTTGAATTTCTCCACATTCAAATCACCACAGGCAAAATACCCCACCATGCAATCTATAGCCCCACTCTATGACCCAGGAAACCCATAACACATACTTAAGCTTACTGGAAACACTCCGTATCTAACCCAATACCACCAATACCTCTCAGTGCAAGAAATCTAGACAAAGCCTGACAAAATTGGAGGATAAAGGCCCAAAAATATAGACATATTTGTCATATTACTCTTATAAACTTAGAATGTTGCTAGAATAACAGGGTTTGCTTCAACATACATTTTCTGAAGGATATGAAGTCTGCAACTCAAATGTATGTCATTATATAGTGACTTTAATCCTCAGATCATCCCAGTGATTTTCCAGAAAACCACAAATTCTATGAGGAACAGACCAAAAATACGAGTCAAAAATTTGGACATTCTGCAAAAATATGGACAGTTGAGAGGTATGAATACCACATTCATGAGCAGCTTTAACAGCCCCACTATTTAATGGGAATCTTATATGACACCAAACGTGCAGGCACAGACATTCCTGGATTTTTTAAACACAAATTTCCTGGACCACATTGTCAGTAAGCCAACCAGGGACACAAACATATTGGATCTGGTCCTCACTAATATGGGACAGTGCTGCACACCCCTTAGTGTAATGTCCTCTCTGGTGAGGTCAGACCACAAAATGGTCTCCTTTGAAGTAAAAATAAAACCTGGAACCCCAGCTAACATTGGAATGTTCAGAAACTATTTTAAGGCTAACTTACTACTCAAGTGATAATCTGGCAAAATGTCAAGCCCACTGAACCCTAACAACATTGTTGCCTATGTGGAATTGTTCACAGAAACCCTATACAATCATGTTAAAAGCTGCACAGAGGCAGCTCTACCCACCAGGAATAAGTACAAAACTAACTTAACAAAAACACCATAGTAGAATCACATTATCAAAAGACTGAATAACAAAAGGAAGAAAATCATGCCAAAAATTAAGAGATGTAGCATCCAGCAGGATAAAAGCACTCTCAAACTAAAAAAACTCAGAGAACATTCTACCAAAGCCAAATTTGACATACATTTGCCTCCCAGGCCAAGGACGGCCACAAATCATTCTTTAGCCATGTCCACAACCTCAAAGCAGTGCCCAATTTTGTGCAGAGTTCATTGTTAATGGAACCACCTCTAATGAGCCAAAAGGTATAGCAAACCAAATGACAGATAACTTCAGCTGCAACTTTACTCCTCTACCCCCCCAGGTCTCCCCTCAGGAAATATCATCAGATATAACTCTCTTACTATTACTAGGGAACAGGTCCTCGGTGCTCTCTAAGGCCAGAACCACTGCATTAACGGGCCTCAACATCATCCCAGGCTGCCTTCTTCATAGAAAGAAGCATGACCTATCAGGTCCTCTTGAATCACTATTGAACCATAGCCTCCATACAGGCTGTGTGTCTCATGAATGGAGACCAGCAACATCATTCCACTGCACAAGGGTGGGCCATCTATAGACCCCGTAAACTACAGACCCATAAGTCTCACTAGTCTCAGATGCAAAACCATGGAAAGAATTAGCATGAAAATGATCAATAATAACATAGGTAAGCCCCAAGACACTAGAACCAACCCAGTCTGGTTCTGTCAAGGACAGGTCATGCCTACTCAACCTGGTGAAGTCTTTGAGAAGTTCACCAAAGCAATGGATGAGGGCAAAAGATTTCACACTGCCTACCCTGACCTGGCCAATATATTTGAAACAATACTTTGTCAACAATGCCTGATTGAGGTAAAGATGTTGGGTATAAAACCTTATGTCTTCTGGTGGATAGCCAGCTGGCTCACGGACAGGAAGTTAGAAGTGAGGAGTCCACCTCTACAAACAGGCTAGTCAACCAGTGGAGTCCTTCAGGGATCAGTCATGGGACTGCTCCTTTTTGGCATCTACTTCTCTGAAGTCAAGGCCAATGTCAAGGACCTCTGGCTGACCATATTTTCAGATGATTGCAAATTAGGAGTGGTCCTAGGATCCCCCACCAACACTAATGCCCTTCAAAAGAAGGGCCAGCACAGAATAATAACTGGTGTCAGAGCCATGGACTAAAACTAAATGCCAAAAAATGGATAATAGTACCCTTTTGGAAGTCAGACACTCATCGTAACTATAATATTGACAACACATCCTTAACTAAGAGTTGGCCTAGTAGTCAGGGACTTTGGGAAACACAAACAGTAACATAGCCTTTGACCATCATGAATCTACATAGCAGCTAGGAAATCATTTTGTGTTCCAACAAATGGAATATCTACAGAGGACCTTCACTAAAAGAATACAAGGTGTAAATAACATGTTCTGTGCAGACCACCTCAAAGACTTATCCTTGTAGTCTGTATCCTACAGGCTGTTGAGGGGAGATCTATGGCTGGCACACAAGTCAATGATGGACTGCACTCTGAGGGACCTCCAGGATATCTGCAAAACAGACCACCAGAATTACTCATTTTAAAGAATCAAAGCCATTACAGCAAAACCCACTATTATTTATTTCGCTGTTTTTTCTGCTCACTCACCTTTCAGGGCTCAGCTGTGATCTGCCCCTTAGCCTATTGGACACCACCAAAGGTAATATCACTCCCAGGGTGCCTTCGACACCATTTTATATTTATCACTGCAACCCATAAGGTAGCTAGGATCTTAGGGCATCTGGTAACTGGTGTGCTTGCCACGCAAGTCTCCATAATTGTTTTTATTACTTTGCTTACTGTCTTATAGTTTTGTTTGTTGTACTATACAAGGTGCTGTTAATTATACCAATAGCTGATGTTAATTCTAGCCAGCTACTCAGATCTGACTGCTATATAAATATGGTAATTCACTTTTACTTAAACGATTGATCAAATGTCATTACAAAGCACAGGCTGATTTTTTTCACTTTCTGCATGGTTACCTTCCTAAGCAATGTGCTGTGCTACAAGACGGCTGCATAAACCTTTTATTGCCTTGTTGTGCATGCATAGTTAAATAGTCTGCTTGCACACCACAAACTGAAACATTTTTGCTTTTGTTCTTAAGTGAAGCTTAGAATGGTTGTGTTTGTATTGTAAAACTGTAATCTTTGGACCGCAGATAAATTGGAATTTCTAGTTTCTGCTCTAACATGTAGTCCTATGGCTTGTTGTACGTGGCAGTGCCATATTGTTTTACCCATAACACTCCTACTGCTTTTGTCTCTCTGTGCCCTTACTTACTCCTGCTATACTTTTCCCCACCACTACTTTGTTTCTCTTTTTTCAATAGTAATACATCCACATTTGAGAGTGCTCCCCTAAGCAGAGGTAAGCAAACATCAGGAATAAGCACCCTCTAACAACTGCTGAATTACAAATACATCAAGGAAACTGCTCACTTTTTAAATTAACTGTGTGTACTTTGTCATTCATTTGAACTTAAAAAGTGGATAAGCTTCTTCTCGCTATTGACTGCATATTCATTAGTGGCACGCACACCTTACCAAGTCACATATTGCTTTATCCCTCCCCACCTAAAATATTTAGTAACTAGTAAAAGAAACCCTGCCCTATACAATAGGTAACTGTATAACTTGAGACATTCTGGTATCTCTCAACATAAGACAACAAAATAAGAAGGGATGAAAGTAACACAAACTGAACTTAGCAGAATGCTTACACACTGTCCGATTTAGGCTGGGTTTAGGTAAGCAAAACACACTACAGATAGGTTATTTCACTGATCTTCTACTCACACACCTTATGTGGCTCAGGAGTATCCTGCTACACTTGGGCTCACTCCACAAACTCAATCCTACCCCATTTCCACCCATCCCCATTTCATTTCTTCTCACCCAAGCTCTGCCCACCTTTGCAACTCATCCAGTCACACTCATCTTAAAATCACTCTCATTGTAACTTTTTCCTAGCTCTGCCCCAGACTCATTACCCAATAACTAACCAACCACCTCAACCAGCCCCATCTCAGCTAAAGACCTATTTCCCCTCTAAAACGACTTATTTCTAAATAACATGTTTACATTACTTACGCAAACACCTCCCTTTCTAAAATGTCCATTTCCAACACAATACTCCTCATCTTCTCTCTATCCTTTTACCTCCTACTACACTTAACTTCATTCCAAACAACTTATTTATACCACAAACCTATATCTATAACATCTACACAAACACAATCTTTTACCAGCTTTTCTGAAGTAGCCTCTAGCCTATATGCAACAGACAATTTTACATACCAAAGCAAACATTCTTCCCCTACAAAACAAAAACAATACAAACTTTGCTCTAGATTATCATTATAAAACAAAAAGAAAACAGCACCAAATGTTCTCCCACTTACATATTCCAACATATCTCAATGTGGAGACATACATTCCAACCCAGGTTCCATCTCCTGCACTCTCAGCCCCCCTAACTCTTATAAATCTCTAAATTTCACAATCCTTAACCTTCAAAGTATCAGAAACAAAATCCCACAATTACATGCCTGGATAGCTCACAACAACCAGATATCATAGCTTCTACTGAGACTTGGTTAAAACTATATTATTAAAGGCATCAAATTTCTGCCCCTGGCTTTGCATGTCTAAGATCAGACAGACCCCATAAAAAAGGTGTAGATGTCAGTCTGATATACCCAAATTCCTTTACTATAGTTCCATATGCTAAGCCTATCCCACAGTTTTCCACAGCCAAAACAATAACAACCTTCCTAAAAAGGAATAATTGTAAAAGCCTTTGTATTACAGTTCTATATATCCCCCCTCCAGGCAATTACATTCCTATATTAGAAGAAATCCTTGCCTGGACAACAAATAATATAAAAAAACAAAACAATCATTCTGGCAGACGTCATTATTAACTGGCTTGATATCTCCCACCACCATCCTTCCACCAATATCAACCTATTTTACTCAGCTAATCACCAACATAACTAGGCCCAATAAAAACAATGACAATGGCGTAATCCTGGACTGGATTATGGTCTTTGACCCAAACAGAATCTCCTCCTCAGGGATGCTACCTAACAGTATTAGTGACCACCTACCTGCCTTTGTACAGCATAAAATTACCCCAACGCTAAGTAAACACCAATATAAACAAACTAGAGACTTTTCCCCACTTCTGTCCAACACTTTTAACCAAACTTTACAAAGCATAAATTGGGATGCACTAAAATTACGAGGCTATTGAATTCTTCCACTCAACATTTTCAGGATCCTTAACAATTTATCCCCACTCTGTCAAAAAAAGAGTAAAATCTAATCATGCCAGCTGGCTTACCAAACCCACAAAGCAACTTATGACTGCCAGGGACAAAGCATGGAAACCATGGCAAAAAACAAAAATCCCTCTGACCTCACACAATATAAACAGCTTTGCAATCAAGTAAAGAGTTTAGTCATTAAAAATAAAAAAGAACACTACCTTAGTTTACAAAACCAACAGAAGTAAAACCCCCACAATTCTGGAACTCCATCAGTTCCTTACTAAACTCATGCGCAAAGAATAATCCTTGTCCAAACCCAGATAAAACACCCATTGAAATAGCCTCACTAACTCATATTTCATGAATACCATAGCTAATCTTGCCAGCACCTTTCCACAAACTAACCTAGCCCCTCCAGATCCTTCTACACAAAATACTTCCTCATTACCCAGTTTTTCTCTATCACCTATACCCACTGTCACTATTAAAAAACTGCTTCTTAAACTCAGACCAGGCACTAGTGCACCTGACAACCTATCTCCACAATTCCTACAAATATCAGCCAGCTCTATCGCTTACCCCTTCAGCATACTTCTTAATAGATCTGTGTCAGGAGTCCCACATACCTTCAATCTGGACAAAAAGCATATATTCTCCCTTGCTATAAAGGCGGCAACAATGCTGACATTTCTCACTTTCGACCTTTTGCTATCCTGTCACCTATATCTAAGATCTTAGAAAAATGTATCCACACCCAACTTCTTAATACCTGCTTCATAACCAACTCTTTTCTCCTACTCAACATGGTTTTAGGCCTGGTCATAGTCCTACTACAGCTCTCATATCCTACATGAACACAGTTAATTGGGCCTGAGATGGAAAAATAGTTTCTTCACTCTTTTTAGACTTTTCTAAGGCTTTTGATACAGTCTCCCACCCCTTCTTCTCACTAAACTCTCTAACTTGGGCATCTCACCTCCAACTCTAAACTGGTTCTCAAACTACCTCACAAATAGGCACAATCTACCAACTGGTTACATTCTTTCTCTCCACTCCTTAACACAACCACAGGTGTTCCCCAAAGATCCATACTCGGGCCCCTTCTATTCAGCATTTTCATCAACTTCCACACCACTCTTAGTTAAGGTACTGTCATCCAATACACAGATGGCTCAACCATCATCTGCACTGCCAGATGTACATCACAACTACAGAACTCACCCAAAGTGCCCTCACTTTTACCGAAACATGAATGACCAATAATCATCTTGCCCTAAACCCTAATAAAACTAAACTTGTGCTATTCATCCCTAAAAACACCACCCTAAACAAGGATGAATTGACTATTCAATCTCAAAATAACATCATCATTGAAATAGTACCAAATACAAAACTACTAGGTGTCATCATAGATGAAAACCAAACATTTGACCTCCATATTCAGAGCAATATAAAAAAATGCATCAAAAACTGGGCTTCCTCTACAGACAAATACTCTCAACCACTCCACAAAACTGTCCCTAGCCCCTTCCTTTCTGTTACCATCTGTTCTATATGGTGCCCCTCTTCTTACCAACATCCAGTCCTCTCAGACGTCCAAATTTGACACGTACAATAAAATTGCTAAATTGTTAACCAATGCAAAATATTCCTCTCACCATTGTTCCTCGTTATGCCTAATAAATTGGCTAGAACTCTCACATTATCTTACATATTTATAATTAACAACTGCACACAAATTTATATACAAGCCATCAAACTGGTCCGCCCTTTCTACTCTACTTATACAGTACCATCCAAATAGACCTCTCCGTTACAAAAATCAACTACTCCTGAACGTAGAAAAAACCAAACCTTTCAGCTGGTCAACTGCTCTGCTCCTTTGCTATTGAAAAACTTTGCAATACTCTCCCACCACCAGTTAGGACTACCAGCAATCCTGCTCTCTCTAAAAATCCCTGAGACAACACTTTTTCTCTCTATGGTAGTGCACATGTGCCAAAATGGCACTTCGCAAATCCTAACTCCCTCTTCTATACTATTCCACACCTTCATTTACTACTACTGAGACACAACTCCCTTTATCTCAAAACACTTAATTACAATGCAGGCTCCATCTGATACTTATACTAACCTATTTTCAAGCTTACAACTTTATAAGTGTTAATTGCTTGCTATATCCTAACTTGCTTCTCCTGACCTCCCCTTCTATACTACCCCATACCTTCATTTATTAATACTGTGATATAACTCTGTATCTCAGAACACTTAATCACACTGCTGGTTCTGTATGCTATATATTCTCACCTGTATTCAAGCTTATACCTTCATAAGTGCTAATTACTTGCTATATCCTAACTTGCAACATTCTAACTTGGGTAAACCACTTTATCCTTGATATTGTACTCTAATACTGTACCCTGATTTTTCATCTGTCAACTGCAACCCTTGTCTTGTATATACTGATCATGCTGATCTACTGTAATGTATTGCAAGTTATGTACTGTGTATGGTTTGTATTATGTGTTGTATGTACTGGTCATGCTGATCTACTGGACTATATTGTATATTGTGTACCGTGTATTTAAATTATGTATTGTTCATTTTAGTGTGAAGCTTTTCTCCCCAGGCCTCCACTGAAAATGGGCACACAATGATCCAGTGTACCATCCAGGTAAACAAATGCAAATAAACAATGGCAGCTCATGATATCGGACTGCAGGACTGCAGCCCCCCAGCTGTGTACCACAATGGTACAATCCAATAACTTCAAGTAACTTCACATAGAAAGTGAATCCAGACTGCTGCCTTACCAGTCCGGATTCAGGAAGAAGGCAGCAGACTGCTGATCCCCCAGACGTCTATGCAGTGCTAACCGCATAGACTGGAAGGGGATCGGACTGCAAGGTCATTAGTCTTGGAATGGAACATTCACAAACAAGAAACCGGAAGTGTGCATTCCAGCATGCACAGATGAGAAGAGCCAGCTTTGGATTTCTTTTGCTGCCAGCAAAACCATTTGGAGTTTATTTTGATTCATTTCTGACAAAACCATTGGATTTGTTTTGCAGAGTCAAGCTTTGGATTTTATTTTGCTGCCGAGAAAGTTTGCAGCTTGGATGTTATATTGCAGGTAGGGACTGAGAAAGCCGTTTGGAGTGTAGTTTGCTGCTGCTGAGAAAGCAGTTACTTTATTTTGCTGCTGTGGATGTTAAGCCTTTAGTTTATTTTGCTGCTCTGCCAAGAAAGCCATTAGTTTATTTTGCTGCTGTGGATGTAAGCCATTAGTTTATTTTGCTGCTGTGGATGTTATATTGCAGGTAGGGACTGAGAAATGCTGCTGTGGATGTTATATTGCAGGTAGGGACTGAGAAAGCCGTTTGGAGTGTAGTTTGCTGCTGCCGAGAAAGCCGTTTATTTTGCTGCTCTGTGTGCAGCTTGGATGTTATGCTGCTGCCGATTGCAGGCAGAGACTTGTACATATGCAGAGAAATATTTTGAAGCTGCCAAGAATGTGTGTGTGTGTGTGTGTGTGTGTGTGTGTGTGTGTGTGTGTGTGTGTGTGTGTGTGTGTAGGTAACAAGAGCCTGAATTCCCTACCCACCATCTGTGAAACTTCTGCAGATTTTTGCCTCATATTTTGTTCTGTTCATCATAAAATCTCTGGTTTCTGAATTTGTAATTCCTTAGACAGTTAGAGGTTCTCTGGTTTGAGATTCTTAGCTGGGGTGCCTTCTGTGTGGAGTCTACATGTCTTCTGTGTTTGTGTGTGGGTTTGCTCTGGTGTCATCCCATGTTACAAAGACATGTATCTGCAGTATTTCTCCCTGGACTTCTGCTGAAAATTGGCTTTTGTTCCAAGTCAGACTTTCCTGGTCAGCAAATGTTAAATAAAATTGACAGGCATTTGATTTTCAGACTTCATATTCTTCAGAAAGTACATAGTAACACAAAACCTTTTATTCTAGCAATTTTCTAAGTTTATAAGATGAATATTTTAAATTTGTCCCTATTTTTAGGACTGTATTCCCCCATTAGTGGCTTTGTCCAAGTGTTTTGTGCTAAGAGGTTGACAGCTATGGTGAGAACTGAATTCACTAAAGGGTAGCCATTTAAGTTTCAGTCTTCCTCTCTTTCATAAAACAGTTGATTTGGCATAGTGGTATGTTGCTCTGACTGTTTTGCACAGGGTCCTGGCTTCAAGACTTGGCAGTGAAATGTATGGTGGTTTTGTTTGTTTGTGTCTTTCGGCTTTTCCCGTTTAGGGGTCGCCACAGCGGAACTCCAGTCCGCTAATGATTGGCAGTTGATTTTTACATACCGGCTTGCCAGGCCTGACGCACAACCTTCAACGAAGGTACGCCCATTCATGCATGTCTCCATGCAGAAGACGCTCTGGCTGAAAATCGAACCGGACAGCACTGCCAATACTACCACTGCACCACTATTAGCAATGTAACAAGATTACAACTTACTTTTAAATGTGTGTCTGTCCCCTTTTGTTTTTCCCCAATAAATTTTGGCTTTTTTTTTTTTTTTTTTTTTCAGATTTTGAAGTGGTTTGCCAAGGAGATACTGTTCAGTGCTGAGTAGATTTTACAAGGGCCTTGCAGGAACAGAAGTTTAGTGTTGCTTATGCTAAGTCTGCTTGCATATTTACATAAGTCTGCTTGCATTATTTTTTTTGATTTGAAGGGGCTGTGGGTTCTACTCCCACAGGGGGGTGTGCCTGCTGGTGTAATGCCCTCTTCCCTCTTTGGTGAAGATACAGGCACTTTTTGTTTGTTTTTTTTTTGTGTTTTTGTTTTGCTAGCAGCAACTCTCTTCATTAGTTAATCTCTAATTTAATATTTTTTTTAGATGATTTTCTGAAAAAAAAAATTGTGCATATATTTACTGACTGGATTGTTGTAGTTTAAATAATAGACTTATGATTATAATGTTCTCATGTGGGCAATTTTTTTGTTATTGCATTATGCATTTTGTTTTGTTTACTACTGGAAAAAAAAAAAAAACAAAAAAAAAAAATTTAAAACACTACTGTCTTACTGTATATATTAAAATATAAATATAATCAATCAGAAGGGTCATCACTACACATGTATGTCTTGTGTGCAAAGGGGCCTATCATTTGAAGTTACTCTTTATACTAGCTAAATGTATTTTCCTTGAATGTGGATTTCAATGCTGTTTCAATGAATGTGAGTTTCAAGGGCAGAGAACTTTCAATGCTAAATCTGTTTTCATTGTGAGACTGCATTGCATTATTTAGCAGCTGTCTTAGTATTTGTGCTGTAAAATGCAAAATAAAACTTTCAAATGAAATCCAAATCATCATAGAAGTACAGCAGTATGCACATTGCAGTGTTTATGGTAAATTGGGTGAAATAGCCAAGTAATGGGACATTGGAATGGCTGCAGGGGGGAAGGCTCCATTTGACCATGATTTTGTGAGGGGGAAGGGTGGCAAACTCAAAGACGGCTCTGGCTGAACTATACCTCTCAACTGTCCAGAGTTTTGTAGAATGAATAGATTTTTGCTTCTTATTTTTGGTTTGTTCCTCATAAAATTTGTGGTTTTCTGGCAAATCATTTAGGAATTAAGTCACTAAATAATGACAGACATTGAGTTTCAGACTTCATAATCTTCAGAAAAATGCATGCTAAAGCAAGACCTGTTATTCTATCAACTAAGTTTTATACAAGAGCAATATTTAGTACTGTTTGTATGTTCACCCAATATATTTGGCCTTGGCCAGATTTCCTGCGTTAACAGGTTGAGAGGTACGTGCAAATAAATTGCTTTATAGAATTAGGCATATCCAAACCTCTCAACTGTCCCCGATTTTGGCTCAAAATGTTGCTCTCCCTCTAATAATCCCGCCACAAAATGGCAATTGTGGAAGAAAACATGGAGGGTTTACAATTAATAAATAACTGTAATAATCAGTGTTCTAGATTACTTTTATTTCAGAAATGCATGTAGATTATTTTATTTGGCCAGATGCTTAAGTTAACAGTACTAATATTAAAAAAGTGTCCTTTCTTTGACAGGTTTCCAGCTGTATTGTGTGGCTACTTTATATTTTTGCATCAAATTTTTGGTCCATTGTTCATAAAATTGTTATTTTGCAAATTAGAGGCAAATCATTAAAGATTCAAGTTAGAAAATAATGACAGACATTTGAGTTTCAGATTTCATACCCTTCAGAAAATTCATATTAATGCAAGACCTACTATTATATTAGAAAGTTTATAAGAGCAATATTTAAATATTGTCCTTATTGTTGGGCCTTTGTCCCACTTCTATGTACTGTTTTGTCCAGATTTCTTCATCTGAGGTTGAGAGATATGACAAATGTGCCAGGGCTATCACAGTCAGCCAGAGACATTCAAATTGTGACATACTTGTTGCACCCCACTCCCCCCATGTAGTGACTCTGGATGTGTCCAAGCAAGGCAAGGAGCAGTTATGCAGTGTAAGTGTGCACAGTATCCCACCACCCAAGGTAGACAAGTACTACACTGGCTTTTCATCTGTCAATGCTTGATTTTGCAGAATGTTCAGGCTGTCATATTTTTATACTGTTGATTTATGCTTCTTGTGCCATGGTGGTACGGCGGTAGCGTTGTTACCTCACAGCAAGAGGTTCTCCTGTTAGATTTTCGGCTTGGCTTGGGAGTGCCTTCTGTGTGGAGTCTGCATGTCCTCCCCGCGGTTGGATAGCTTTCGAAAGACATGCCTGCGTAAATGGGCGTGCCTTCACTGAAGGTTGGGCATTGAGCTGGCACCTCAGTGTTTCATAAAAATCTACTGCAAATCATTAGCGGACCAGAGTTCCGCTGTGGTGACCCCTTACCGGGAAAAAGCCGAAAGATTATTCAGAAAGTGCTCGTTGCTCTATAATTAAGTAGCAATGCTTTAATGACCATCTGGTAAGCTTGTCTGAGATTGTAAGATGCAAGTAAGCTTTAATAAGCATACTGTTAAAGAACTGCCAACACTGAAAGCCTTTTTGTTGTTGCCATGCAGAGAATACTTACATACCTAGATAACGTATAAGCCTTGGGTATTGAAATGCATTTGACAGTATTTGTAATAAAGGACAGGATTACAGTATTTTAAGAAGCTCATTAACTTTGTTGAAGACTTGCAGTCATCTTTGCAGGCTTTACCCGTAAACTAAATAGAATGCTAATCTATCATGTGTGGTCCATAACCTGTGCAGTAATCCTTTAAGCAATTTATCTTGAGCTTGTTTCTTGTTTGCTGTTCATTTTTTACTTTGATCATATTTTCCCCATGAAACAAGTAGATAGTTGTCAGGCAGCAGGTCTTTTTTGGATAAGAAACATTTTTACAAGTGGTGGTATCACAGAGATTGCTTTCAGCGTGTTACTTGGTACTTTTTATAAAGCTGAATATAAATTATAATTAGAACTGCAGTGCAAGGAGAAGTGGTTTGAGTTGAGTGCTACTTGTTTTTCTTATACTTGACTTTGACTGGCATTCCAGTAATGTATTTAAAAAGTAATTTTTTTTATGCCTTGCAACCCTTTTGTTTCCATCTAGATATTAAGTAAGCTGTCATGCAGCCAATGCACTGAAATATTTTTTCTTCTACACTTTGTTTTGTCTTGATTGGACTCTCATAATGATGGTTTGGCACCCAGGGCAGAGTATTTAATTAAAGTTCCAGTTTTTGTTGGTTTTGAGTATAGCTCCTCCCCTTTCTAGTTGGCCACACCCCATTCCCATTGGCCCCACCCATTCAGCTGTCTCCTGCAGCCCCCCTTTGATTTGAAGTCACTAGCCACCACTGTAAATAAATCCTGCTTCTTATTCAAATAGGGTCTGCTAGAGAGACATGTATCCCAAAGAGTACCCTTTCTTTGGAACAGGCTCCCCATCCATGTGAAGCAGAGTTCCTACCTAATCCAATTCAAGTACCACCTGGACAATTGGAAGGGGGAACAGGAAATTCATCCCTGGTTTGGCACCTATGTCTCTACTGGATAAAGGCAGCCTGTAAATGGTTCATCTCCAAGGCCCATGCTGAACGTTATCAAGGGTATCAGAACTTGTCCAAGATTTAGAATGCATGGCTAAGCTTAAAAAGGTTCCAATGGTCATTAGCCTAGTGCACACATATGAACCAATGACTGACAGCAGGGTCTTTTTTTGTTTTACTGTTTCTACCACCAATACCTCATCTGAAGGCTTCATCAGTGAAAAACTAACAATATATACTGCCAGTTCTTTATGTGCCTCTTTGGCTGACCAGCAAAACAGTTCTGAATTGCCAGACTGTGTGTCGTTTCAAAGAACCTACATCTCTTCCTCAATTATCTCCCTTTACTCCCCCCTCCCTTATCTTCAAGGGGGGGATAATTGCTCTGTGCCATCATCAGGCAATGGCCAGTTACAGCTATTAGATGTTTGGTTTGGTAGTGGCACTGTTCACCTTCACACTCAATTGTTTGCACTTGAGGAGCATTAAAACTAAACCTTTATCTCCATGAGCAAAAAACTAGTATTTTGGCTAATGCCTTCTTAAGGTTACAGCCAAAAATCAACCCCTTACTTTGGAGGAGACATCTAATAGCAGAAAAAGGCACTTCAATTACTAATTAATTACACATACTCAAATAAATTATGCATATTTACTGCAAATGCTTCAGGTCATAGTTGAAGAAATTAGCTTGGTGTGTGTCATTGATAAAAATAAACCAAGCATCCTTTTTAAACAAAACAGAAATATTTAAGGATAAATATGAATTAATATTTTAATTATGCATGAAGTTACAATAGGTTGGGACAGGACTTAAATGTGCTGCACGGTTAACGTTATATGCGTGTTTCTTGACTTCTTACCTAAACTTGTCAAGTAGTCTGATTGCAAGAATGGAACTGTGAAACTGAGCACTTAAAACTACAATAGGAAAGGTACGTATAACATGAAACAGAATAGACATTTAAAACATGACAAATGTCAGTGCAGCAATATACTTTAAAAAATAAAAACGTAAACCAAATAAATACAAAAAACAAATAGGTAAACAAAAATAGCCTGTCACATAAAACACACTGCTATACCAACATATTATACTCTTACAGTTATGCTTGTGATTTAACCTTTTAGGCAATAAAGTGCCGATCAAGTTGTGTCTTCGTACATAAAACCCTTTGCTTTATTTCATATACATCAGTAACTGATATTATAATGTCTTCTAAAATGGTGTCTTATAAAGCTGATTTAGTTCTTAAATAAAATGTATGTAACTGTTTTGTCATTTTATAGTCTGTTTCAAATGATACCCTGATGTTCTTACAGCCTAGTGTCAAATTTCCTACTACCCTGTCCTATTCCTGCATATACTACGCTACAAAAATATCTTTAAAAAAGTATTTACTAAGGTTATAATCCAAAATTTCATCCACTTCAAATAAACATGGAGAAAAAATTTCTTCTGTCCTGTGTACTGCAACACTGATATTACTTTTCACTTTACTATTACAGTGAAAGCACAAATTTAATGCAACTTGCATATCAACTTTAATATCTCTGTTTTAATGAAATATTCGGTCAGAATTTGCATAGGTACAAATTTTAAACCCCTTTTCAAAATGAACATCATTATGGGTAGGTAAAAAACTGTACTATGTTTCTCATCTCACATTGCTGCTCCTTACATATGGGTAGAATCCCCCAGCAGAGGTAAAAGGAGATGGCAAAAACTATAAAGCTAGATTTAGAAGTAAGTGGTGGAGAAAGTATGCAGAAGAAAGTATGCACTGAACTCCGGCGGCCTCCAAGTAGCCACCCTTTTAACCCCCCCCCTTAAAGCTGAGTGGCAGTAGCCCTATGGAATGGGAATGAATGGCAATCTCTCTCTCCTTACCATGATGAATGAGCAAAACAAGCAAAAAAAAACCATCCACTTAGAAATAGTTTTGTTTTGAAACAGGTTTGCCCTGAGAACCCAGCAAATGAAAAACACACAACTGCTGACTGAACCTGAACCCTTTAGTTCTGCTCAAATAATACGCATGTCTGTGTATGTATATAAAGTGTGCAAAATCCTCTCCCTTTATTTTGGGGGTTTGTGAATAGTTGGTTTAAAAGCCACCACTAGAACCACTTAGGCACAAAATAAAGGAAGGAAGGGGAGACACCCTATCCTTGTGGAAAATTAAGAAAGGCTCAGCGCCACCGGCCTGTAATTCCAGAAACCCCTTCGCAGAGGTAATGGCCAACAAAAAGCAGTCTTCCATGATAAATATTATTTCAACTCTGCATCTCTGGCTGCTGCAAAGTCAAAAGGTTTGAGAGTCTCCAACACAAAATTGAGATCCCAAGGAGGAGGAGGAGCTGGTCTCGGGGTGGGGGTCTTATTTTTTCCCTCTAAGGCTAAAAAAACAGGGGTGAGAAAATAATGGTGGGTCACGGTCAGTCATAGTGAGAATTGCTGCAGCATGAACTTTATAGAGGAGAAGGACAAACCTTTGTCCAATAACTCAGTAAGTAAACTTTCCTACTAGGCCTTCTGGCCTCCAAAATAACATTCAAAACTTGTTGTGGAAGCTGAGACCTCCAGGGTTTAAAACAGAATATGCCAGGCTGTTAGATGTATGCAGCTTGACAAATGACTGTTCTCCTGAGACAGCAGGTGTGGAATCGAGAAAAGGCCATGAAGGGCCATGCAGACCCCCAGAGACTTCTCAGTAATGGGTACCAATTGCCGAGGCGAGGCCAAATATTAAAATTATGGTGGTTGTTGGCTTCTGTCTGACCTTCAGGACTTTTGGGGGAGGAGGCAGTGTGGGGAAAGGCATACGTGAAGATTGCTCCAATTGAATGAGAGAGCAGAGACATCCACTTTTGTGGCTGTGGGATGAAACCTTTGGCAGCTGGTGGCTGGTAATTTAGTGAGGGAGTAGATGATCTCTATGTCTTCCCCCATAACACTGTCAATTTTTTTCTGAAATACATGAGGATCAATTTCTCGTTGGGATCCATAATTTGTCTGCTCAACACATCTTTGACTGCTAACATCTCTTCAAATATGATATGTAATGTTTGGCGAGGCCGTTGTCCGTGTCTTGTTACCATTTTTCCATTAGATGAGCTCTTAAGCTTTGTCTGCATCATCTGTCGTTCTGACTGACTCACTTCTCTGGTCGTCAGACAGAGAGTCCTTGTTTGTGTGACATTTGAGCCCCAAAAATTCCTTTGAATTGAATGCATTATATTATCTGAATGACAGTGTCCATATCTTGGCAGTGTTGGCCCATACATTTTTGAGATACCACGGACTGTCCTGCAGTCAGACTGGACTGACGGTGACAATTGGAAGTAAAGAAAGAAAGATTCTTTTTGTTGTGGTCAAAAAAAAATCTGGGATGCTGTATTATTCAGTCTCACACCCAGAAAGCACACCTGAGAGAGAGGGTACTAGACTGGACTTATTTTCGTTCACAGATACCCCAGGGCATCTTAACACTGCCATCACATACTGTAGATGATGAATCAACATTTTGAACTTGGGAATGTCAGGATATAGATAAATCCAAAATTGGTCAAACGTGTTCCTTGGTTTTGGTACTAGGTACTAGAAGAATAACTAGGAAGGCCTTCTGGCAGAGGGACCAGTTATAGCTCCCATTTGAGTAGCCCATATAGTGAAGTAGTAAAATTTGTTTTCTGCAAGCCTCTTGTCTCTTCTGGACTGAAAGGACTCAAGGGAAAGGAAAAGGAAGGAAAATAAAACTGTCACCTGTGTATCACATTCCAATACCCATTTGTCTTGTCAAAATAAATCCAAATTTCTGAAGTGCCAAAGTGCCCTCCCAAAGGTGCTGCCAGTGCAAGAAAGAGAAGGATCTGCTGAAAGCAGGTCATTGGGGGCCTGTCAGAAAAAGGACTGACTGGCCCCTCCCCAAGATTGTGCAGATGAACTCCCCTGTTCTAGGTCTGAAGGAACTCTTGAGCTCTGCTCCTACCACGTCTAGATCTACCCCTAGACTGAGAATCATACAATTGAAAAAGAAGAGTATATTTGAAACATATGATTCATTTCATTCAAAAAGCCCTCATTGCTAAGGTAGAAGATGTATAGATCTCTTTCCCATTCCATCAAAGCTATCCTTCTTTCATCTATCTTTAGGTTTTTTTTACAGAGGCCTTGACCCCCTTAGGTCCCCACCTGGTTTCTGGGTGGGTCCTTCCTAGGACTCCCTATTATTATTATAGATATTTATGCACCCTGTAACCCCTATCCCACATAGGCTTAGAAGGGAGGCAGATCAGAATTAAGGCGAAGCCTCTGAAAACACACACACAACATCCACAACAGGGGGGTATAGCTAAGCCTATGTGTTTGAAAAAAAAAAAAAATTCCTAAGCCCTTTCGTGAATCAGAGAAGTCCTGACCTTCCCACTTAAAATGTCCTTATATCAGGAGGGGCAAAGAACCCTAATCAGAGTAATCAAATCTTCTGCCATTTTAAGCATGTGCTTGCAGCAATGTGAGATGAAGAACATTATTAATTTCATCACACAGTAGTTCAAGTCCTGTGATATCATAAATCATCTTTCCCTGCTTTAAATTCAAAAATGTCAGTAAGTTTACCATGACATTTATTTAGTATGGACAAGTGTCAATCAAATTAAAATGATCAAACAGTACCTGATTAGATCTTGCATTTCTTCTGTCGCTGCTGGTGTCCCTCGTTTTAGAAGGCACCATCAAAATGTCTTTTTCTACAATGAATGCTAGTCTATGGCAAACATTCTCTCTTTCCTGTAATCTTTTGATATTCCCCATATAGGAGGAATTATTTTTCCAGCTATATTTGAAGAAACTTCAATGTTAAATTCAGACAGCGAAGTACTACAAACCACTGAATTACAACACTGTCACATAGCCTGCTGCTGTCCTCCCTTCTCATGAAATTTCAGAATCTGAAACAGAAATGTTTTCTCCAAAGCATAATCATTTAAATTACATTTTAACTTATTGGCCACATGGGTCTGCAGTTCTTTTTCCGGCCCTTTGAATTTGACATTAATGTTTCTGAAGATGCTATTTACTTCAAAAACCTCAATGGAAGCTTTTAACTGCTCATATGTTTCTTCTATTCCAGCTGCCAGTTTCTGCTGTTTCAGCAAATCACACACAATTAAAATGGTTTAAAATGGTATGTATATGCCAAATAGCTTAGAAATTAGGAAACTGAGAAAACATGCAGTCCCTGTGTTATGACTAATTAAATGAACAGCAATTTTCCATGAATGACAGCAAGTGAAAAACTAAACTGAAGGGAAATGCATTGAAACCAGGGAGGTGGATATGATATAGTGAAACTTAATAATGTATTATATAAGGTATGTAATGAACCAGTATATAAATTGCATGTTTAAGTAGTAAGTCAGCATTTGTAAATGGACAAATCTTTTACAGATGAAAATACCTAATTTCATGAAGGACTAGCATTAATATACTATTTTGAATGAGTAATGGGTAATATCTGCAGGTATCAGCTCAAAATGTATTTAAAATGGGATATAGTGATTCACTTGTGACAAGGGAGCAGATGAAAAAATTTCCAGACTGCATTTTTTTTTTTACACTTACTATGGGTCTTATCAGTTTCTTTTGTTTTAGTATATTTATTTGTGAGCATTTCAACACCTTACAAGTTAGCTAACCTAAAACTGAATAGTTCTGTATTTGGTTCTGTCAGATAGCTGTATTATGGGAATATCTGTGGATGTCCCACTGGCCAACGTTGACCTTACAGCAATCCATGTCAAGATCATGTGTTCTTTCCATTCAATTTCTGAGCCATTTTGGGACGATGGTTCTAGAGCTGGTGAAGCGATGGCTTAGCAAAGCATACTTCAGTAATAATGGCAGGCTGCTATTCAAATGAACAGGTGGACAGGTAGATACGCAAACCGAAATATAACAAAAATAATAGGAATTCTAATTTCTGGAACTCAGGAGGCCATCAGAGATTTTGGCAGAAGACAGAATAAAAATGTGCCACTCAGAAAGATAATCATCTGATCCAGGAAGGCTCAAAGCCCATTATGAAAAAAAGGATATTTAAAACCAGATGAGAACAAGACTATGTATGGACAATATAATCTTTTCTGTAACATCTTATAAGGAAAGTAAAGCAGAGGGACCTACAGGGATGCTTTCTCTAATGGGTGCAAATAAGTGAAAACTAAGAGTTTGTTAGGTCAAGGAAGGTGAACAGGCAGTGGTTGCATTACCCACTTGCAGAAGGAGAAAATAGGAACCTGAAGCAGGAGAAAGGAAGACCTAGGAATTCAACCAAAATGTTTGCCTGCATATTTCAGCAGTGTACTTTTCAAATAAACTGTATGTAACTTTGTTGCTAAATGTAGGGGGATATGGGGTGAGAAAAAAATGTAGAGATAAAGGCTGCTTCAATACAGTGGTGTAGACAATTTCTGTTCTGTACTAAAATCTCATACTGTTGCCTCTCACACCTACCTAACTGTTAAATGCCATACATTTCTCTACAAATTCTGAATCTGCACAGTAAAGTAATATGTATATTATTTTAACTGTTGCATTTCACACTCCTAAAAGGCTGTTTTGATATTTTAACTCTAATCAGGTTGTTTACAGGCCTGTGTTGAACATATTAATTTAGGTAGTTCTGGATGTTTTGGGCACTATCAATGTTAATGCTTCTGACAGATGCTCAGAAAAATAAGCACTTTGTTGAATACAATGCATATGACTGATGACACAGATCCTTTAGTATTAGTGGAAGATGTTTAGTGGGATTTACCAATCAATGTCAACGTGCCCATGGAACAATATGGAATCTATTTTATAAAATCTGAGGAACACAGTGATCAGACACTTAACTAAACTGTCTCCTTGACCTCTAGATTCTTTTTCCCATGTATCACAAGCAGACAGAGGGTCTACAATGAAACAAACAACGAATCTAAGATTCCCCTATGCCATCTCTGTAACACTGCATTAACAGAAATAAAATACAGTAGAAACACTTGTATCAAAAGGACTACAACAGCATGTAAAATTATTTTTTGGTGGGGCATACCCCTTTACTTAATTATACTAACTCAATGGCCACAACAAACTATGGAAAAAGGGAGGACACTGCAAGAAGAAAAAAAATGCTCTTGCTCACATTCTCCAGCATTGCTTTCCTAAACACTGCAAATTTAAGCAAAAAGTCAGCATTGAAGCAAAACCTCCAACTCTCTCAATATCAGACAATAAATTCATTCAGTAATCAAGTAACACCATAAACAATGAAGAGATAAACAGCAAAACATGTAGCAAAAAGGAACACATTTGGCATTCACAGGTGTGTGCTGAGTAATGATCACCAGGATATTTTTAGACCTAGCCATGCATCCCAAATCTCTGACAAGTTCTGGTACCTTAATAAGTGTGAGCAGGGGCTGGGGAGATGAAACATTTACAAGCAGTGGGCCGGGAGATGAACCATTTACAGGCTGCCTGTGTCCATTAGAGGCATGGGTCCCAAATCAGGGGGAAACCTGTTCCAGAGAAGAGGTCTCTGGATATGCATGTCTCTCTCTAGCAGGTCCTATTTATATCACAGGGAAGGCTTAAATCTTTAGAACAGGTAATTCTGGTGCTGTTTATTTTGCAGATATGCAGGAGGTCCATCAGGGTGGGTGTCTGACAATGCCTCGTATGCCAGGCATAGAACTCCTCTCAACAGCCTGCAGGAAGCAGAATACAGGGAAAGGCTTTGAGGTAATCTACATAGGACATGTTATTTATACCTTGTATTCTTTTAACAAGAAACCTCTATGGATATTCCAATTAATGGATAACCTAGTCAGGTACATACCAAAGTGGGGCACTGTACTCAATGACAGGTCTGATGAATGCTGTATATAGTGGAACAATGAATTCCTTGGAACTAGATGCTATACCTTTGTTTATAAGGTAACAAAGAAGGGTTTCCTCCAGTGCTCTAGGCACATGGTGGCCAAAAGCTAAATTACTGTCTGTGTGCTTCCCAAAGTCCTTGACTATTAGATGAATTATTTGTCTGCGTCAGCCCTTTCTGGAGATATTTAGTGTCAGTGAGGAACTCTAACTATTCCTAATTTGCAATCATTTGGAAATTTAGTAAGTCAGAGGCCCTTGACATGGGCCTTGATTTCAAAGTAAATGCCAAAAAGGAGAATTCCCAGAACCGATCCCAGAGGGACTCTATTTGTGAGTGGCCTTTTTTAAGAGGTAGCCTCTCCAATTCCAACTTCCTGGGTACTGTCTGTGAGCCAGCTGGCACCAGGTGACATAATGATTTATACCTAACCTCTTGAGTTTGTCAAAAATGCAGAGTGGAATATAGTTTCAAATGTCTTGGCCAGGTCAAGGTAGGTAGTGTAAGCAGTGTTGCCCTCATCCATTGCATTGATGACCTTCCCAAAGAAGTCCAGCAGGGTGAGTAGGCATGAACTATCCTTGATGAAACCAAAATGGGTTAAATCCAGTGTCTGGAGGTTTCTACGTCACTAATGATCATTTCCAAGACAATTCTTTCCATAGCTTTGCTTCAGAGATTAGTGAGACTTACAGGTCTGCAGTTGGACCACCTTTATGCTAAGGGATGACTGTTGCCATTCTCCATTCATGAGGCATGAAGCCTTTTTTTTTTTTTTTTGAAGATACAGTGAAATTGCAACTCCAGAGGGCCTTATAGGTCAAGTTTCATGCTATTTAGAAGGCAGCCTGGGATATTGTTTGTACTCATCGCTGTGTTCTTGGCCTTAGGGAGAGCACTGAGGACATTTTCACTACTGATAGGGCAGGGAGTTATATTTTGTGGTATTTCCTGAAGGGAAGTTGAGGGGGACAGAGAGGTAAAGTTAGAGCTGAATTTCACTGCCAGTACGTTTTCTACACTTCTGGCTCAGCATAGATGGCTCTATTAACAATTAGGTCTGCACACAACTGTACACTCCCTTTGAGGTCGAGAACATAGCTAAAGAATGCCTTGTGGTTGCCCATGACCTAGGAGGCCAAATTTACCTCTAATTTCTATTTGATGGACTATTTTTCTTCCAGGTTGTTTTAGTTTGATGAGATTGCTTTTATCTTGCTGAGGCTACATCACTTACTTTTTGCCATGATTTTCTTCCTTCTATTATACAGCCTGTTGCTGTGACTCCACCTGGGTGGCTTGTATTTTGAGAGTTAGTTCTGTACTTCTTCCTGGTAGATATAGCTGCTTCTATGTAGCTATTAACATATTTGTATAGGAGATAATGTCCCTGTGCTCCTTCTGTCACCAGGAGCAAAACAGTAACACTAATCCCAACATGACTACTGAAATGCAGAATGTGGGCTCTCCAATAATTGCTGGTCTTGGACTAGATGTTGCAGATTTTAAATGTAAGATGGAAAAAATGGGTCAATATCTTAAGAGATGAAGTGTGTACTACGCACTTAGATATGAAAGAGCGGGTAACTCAAGCTTTAGCAATTGAAGGGAAGAGACACTCATTTCAAAAGAGCAAGATAGATTGGACTGGGGTGGAAACTTGGTGTTCTGGCTCTATGGAATACAGTGGGATGGTCAATAACTTTAAATAGCTGAAGGGTAGTAATTTTACAAAATGATAATTGTGTGATTACTGACACTATCCTATGAAAGGGGAGAGGGAAGAAAATTTGTGGTCACATTAACACAAGGGTTGGGCAAGTAGAGAAACAGTTTAGTTTAAAAACACAACGGAACCAGGGTAGGGGAAAATTTAATTTGTGTGTGACTCACAAGAGACAAAGGTGTGTTCCTTTTCCTAGTTTAAATATGCAATTGAAAGCAAAATACAAGTAGATCACAGTGTAAAGAAAACACACCATAATATACAAAATAGAAGAATGCAATGAAGCAATACAAATTACAAGAAAGCTAAAACAAACTTAACATGTCCCTCACAGCAATCTGTGGTGGAGTCTGAATGAGCATTTTCAGTATAGAGTAGTTCTGGAGTATATTGTAAGATGTATCACCTTCAGAAAATAGAGACAGGAAGGATACCCTACATCTATCATTTGGGTACTAGATACACCCTACATGAAATATTTTCAGTTTTGATGCCTATTCCTGAAAAATGGGGATACTATCCACAAATATGGGCCCCAAGAAGAAAGATAGGGGAAATATGTCAGCAAATACCAACAAAAATGACTGAACTTCATTCAGGAAAGGAAGGGCAAAGATCACGTGATACAGACTATCAGAAATTGCTTGACAGATCAGGAGACTTTTAAAATATGAAACAGATACGAGGTATGGACGAGTCTGGACACTCACAAAATGCACTCTGGGATTCAGAAGGGTGCTCACCATAATGATAGAAAGAGGCTGAATTTTATCTTCTGATTGTGACATGGCTCTGAGCTCAATAACAAGTGAGAATACAGAGTTCAAAAGCAGCTAATTAACAATCCAGCACATGGCCAGAGCAGGGCCTGCAGTGATGGAGAGAGGGCCATAGTGGCAGCTGTGTAATGTAACCAGTACAACTGTTGAAATGAGTACACTTATGGGTCTCGGTGCAATCACAAAAACACAAAAGTGACAAGTTGGGTACAATAGCTATTAGCATTAAAGACCCTATTGCACACTCTTACATCTATGTTTTAATCAGATTAAAGGTTGGAAATAGGAGTATAGGACAACAGGAAAAATATGAAATAAGCATAGAGGATGTGCATAGGGAAACAGGGAATGAATGTATAAGATGCAGGGGGAAAAGGGAGAGCAAATCCGTTGTGCAGAACAGATGCCCATTTTATCTATTCGAAAACGGTAAGGTGTGGAAGGATGTGAGAGGGATGAAGGTAGTTAGCAGGGACAAATGCACAAGCACTGACAGGGATGTGCTAATACAATGAAAGAGGGGAATGACACTGGACTTTTAGAAGAGAAAAAAGGGAAGATTATGCTAACGGGGAGGACTAGACAACAAACAATGGAGAGCAAGGACTCAAAATGGAGGGAAACACAGGGATGCAGGATAGGTAGGGTATGGTCCCCTGTACCTCCCTGTCCCAGTTATTCCCAGTGTGAGACCACATGTTAAGTTTGCTTTTCTCAACACTGGGTCCTGGCTTAAGTGAAGCTGCTAGTGATGGGCAGTGACACAACTCTGTTAGTCACAAAAGGAGTGTTTCCAGGTAACTGATGCAGGTATCAATGCACTAGTCCACCGCTACACCCACACCCATCTGCTAGTTAATTGTGGGTGACATACCTATTAGCCCTAGCAAAGCCACTGGTGGGAACCACAGTACTCACTGAAAGTGAAGTTCTCCCCTGAGAAGGTAATGGGGAGGTGACCCAGCAGGCCCAGGTCCTGGTGTTCCTGGTAGTGCCACTATGGGGGGTGGGGGTATGCCTTAAAGCCTTAAAAAGAGGGAAGGGTGAGAAATACAGACATCAGATGAAATACAATAGTATTAGCAGATAAAATAATAGAATATACTATACAACAAAATTATTAAGAACAGACAGGTTATCCAGGAAAACATGCTGATAGCTGCTACCTACATAGACAGATGAAGTAGTGAAGGACATATTAAGTGCACTGCCTGTTAAATTGTTTTGTGAACTGTCTGTATTATATCTATAACATCTACAATAATGTAACTAAGTGGGACATCCAGTGGCTTTTACCATCCATCATATAATATAACCCTGACATACTAGTAAAGCCATAAACACAGCTAGTGACAGCACACATTATCCATCTACTAAAGTGACATACACTGACTAAAACATGTCAGACTACCAAACAAGGCTAATGTGTGCAACATTCCTTGGATATAACCGGTCTTGTATCTTATGTGGAAGTGATATGGTAAGAGATAGGTGTCCTCACCTTGTGCCTGGAATGATATGACAACCTCCTCCAGCACAGGAAACTATTGTCTGAAATTGCTTTCTGGGCAGTGGATAAACAGAGACAGATGATTAATGCACAGTCCAAGCTGGTAGGATAGCCAAACATGCATAGAAAAATGCCATCATACTTATTTCTTGAGTAATCTCACTTTGACCTTTTCTTCCCATCAGATATGAAGATCTAGATGGCTCCTCTGCAGGTCACTATAGTGGTACCTAAGTTACTTGCCACAGCAAGGAATGGCTATAGCATCAGTAAATGTCCTGTGGAGATAGTGCCATGCATCCATGTTATACTGAGCACCATCATAGGAGTTCCTAAGCAGGTGGTCCTGTATAGGAAAGAAAAGAGGATATTGGACTATTTACAGCATCTCCAGGGTGCCCTGTCAGAAACAGTGTTATCTGAAGCCATTGCCATACTGTAGGTCTCGTATCAGAGAATAATGGCTAACATGTCATGGTCACACCCATTCACTTTCCAAAAATTACCATGCAACATAGGATAGCTTAGAAGACCATCCTCTGGCAGGGTGCAACAGATGCATCTCAACTGTCCATATTGTCCTTATAATTTTGGTCTGTTCCTCATAAAATTTGTGGTTTGCTGGCAAATCGCTAAGGACTGAAATCACTAAATAATGACACGCGAGTTTCATACTTCATATCCTTCAGAAAATACATGCAAACACAAATTCTGCTATTCTATCAACTTTAGAACAGCATTATTTAAAAAATGTCTGTATTTCTGGACCCCCTCCCCCCAATTATTTTAGAATTTTGTCTACATATCTTGCACCAATAGGTTGAGAGATATGATGCAACAAGGCCTGTGCCCTTGTGACTGTGGTAAAGGGGAATGAAAGGTGTGAGATATAACAGAACGGGATATGATGCAACAAGGCCTGTGCCATTGTGACTGTGGTAAACAGAAAAGAAAGGTGTGAGATATAACAGAAACGAGATACGATGCGACATGGCCTGTGCCATTGTGACTGTGGTAAAGGGGAAAGAAAGGTGTGATATATAACAGAAACTGTTGTTCTGCAAGTGCATATATGGATGTAAGGCATAGTGTAAGCATTTATGCGAGAATCTACCTCCAGCTGTGATTTGTCGAGTGAGTGATTCAGGAAAAACTGAGTTGAACCCTAATTTGCATAATTATTGTGCATGCATAGAGGCCCAAAACTACATAATAAAATGCTGTTGGCTGGTTTGAAACTCATTGCACTATGGAAGAGGATGTCCAGCACTGATTGCACACTACTGATATATGAGAGGGAAAAAAGAAGTACAAATAACTGCTTAAGCCAAGTGTAATATTTTTCTTAAAATTGTTTTCTTCAGTGGCTAAATGAAGTATTCCTTCTGCTTACACTGTGGATAAGAATATTTTCAGTGATAGATGCATTTTTGTAACAAAGATAAGGTACTCCGGGAAAGCAAGCAGGTTCTGTATATCTAATGAGAAATGTGAGGTGAAGCACGCTGCTTAAGATTGCTGTAAATCAACATTTAAAGGTGCCAAGCCAACAGAGGCTGGGATATACTTGGACACAGGGAGCAGTACACAGCAGCAACTTACCTTTGTATTAGAGCTGCAGTCTGTTTCTGTTGTGAGAGTTTTACCAGCATGTACAACCTGCTGAACGGGGGGGGGGTGCTTAACTACTGCAATCACCAGGTGTCATCAAACCTGATGCGTGTTTTAATCTTTCATGCCAAATGACTCTAATAGGTTCACTGTTGTGGTGACAGGCAAATTAAGTCAGCTGCATTTGTATATGGCTCCCTTCTGACAGGTAATTTACTACTACAACTTCAATTGACATCTGTATTGTGCCTGGGCAGCTGTGGGGACCATATGTGGTATACGACTGAGGGTTACCTGCATGATTGGCATCATTTGTATGTACAGTTGTGGATAAGCTGCATGGTGGAGGGTATATTGCTGGATGAGGCTGGTGGTCATTGAGGTGGGGAGGGATTGCTTGGCCTGTGCCTGGACCATACAGTACAGTATGGTATTATAGTAAACTGTTATGTGTACATAGAAGCATGGCAGGCTGGGAGGTACACTACCAACACTCTAATATGAAAAGCATTCCAGAGTGGCATACTCACACTGTGCATTCTTTCACAACACAGCCTAATGCCTAGCACAGGAAAGCACAAGTTCTCCCATGAAGAGAACAAAGTCTTGCTACAAATCCTTTATCTCCATGGCAGCTGCTCGACCAACAAAATACTGACTTGCCCTACCATGACCATGCTATGCAGAATGTAGAATTAGATATTAATGCCTGTCACTGGTCAAGATCGCATGGAAAAGTAGCTGAGATGTGGTGACACATGATTTTTGATTAAGAAAATCATACTGTCCACTTTGCCTGGAAAAACAGAGCTATGGGAATCATGCCACCATTGATAGACATGGAGAAGTTTCTGGCTAGCCTACATGAGGGATCAGACTCTTCATGATCCCACACTGGTATATTTGATGTTCGAATGGAGCCGGAGTGTGTCTCTAGAGTACTAATTGGGGATGCCTTAAGTGTGTTTTGCTATACTTATGGTAAGACATGAATTATTTTAAGCTCTTTATTACTGTTCATAACACTGAATATCTGTATTTCCTCTAATGCAGTTACATCAGAACTGCAAGCTACATGGGCATCTACACATAGTAAGGTTATCTTTCCAGTTTGCTGACAGTATTCACCATGCCTATTAACTCTTCGCTAAGGAAAAAGTAAAGCTGATGGGTTACAGTTATACTGGATATTGTTCTTTGGTGTCTTCACATATGATGTCCTACGCAGCTCCACTGCTATGGACATTCTACTACCTGATGCTGGAGAGGAGTCAGGCTCTGGCATTGCAGTAAACAGCTTTCACAGTCAGGTATACATTGTCAGCATAGGACACAGGGACACTGAAAACCAGGTTCCCTACCCAGGCCATGAATACAGCCTCTGTGCCTGTGGACACTGCTCAAGATATACAGACAGCACATGAAGGACAGATCTGTGAAGAAACAAAGTCTGTGAAGTGTGTTATACCCCATAGCTTAGTCCTCAATGTCTACCACAAGCTCCATAGGACATGCACACCGGTGTCCATACATGGCATGGGTACCACTCCCCCAATCTCCACAGAATTAGCTGCATCAGTGTCGACAACCAAGTGAATGTGTAGAGACATCATAGAGGCACAAGCCAACAACATGTTAGTGTTTGTGAGGATGATATATGTGCTGCAGGGTATGTGTGATTATTGTCTGGACTACATATCTTGCATGTGTTACTTTCTTGACCTGTTTCATGGCCCACTGGTGTAATGCAGGAGCTGCTGTGCTCCAGAGACATGTGCCAGGCATGCATCATATAATTACTCTACCTCTGACTCCATAAAAGGTGGCTGTCAATGACATAGGAGGACTAGGTCATGCACTGCCACCAATTCCACAGCAGCATGGAGGTCTTTATGGACAGGAAAGGGCATCCCTAAGGTCATGATGCTTGTGCCAGTGCCACTGCTCATACAGGATGTCAAAATCAGCACACCCACCTCTATCCAAGTCTGTATTACTACCTGTGAGACTGCTGAGATAGATTTGCAGGATGTACACAGATCTTCCATGCATTCCCTGGACCGGTCTGTAAGGGTGAGCCACAGTGCTGCAACACCTGCTAAAGCTGTGTTCCAGCATACACAACACTAATGCCCCCCCAGTTCAAAACACACACATTGTGACCTTTTTCACAGCATTTGTTAACATCCCCTCCACTACCACCTCAGTGCCACAGTGTGTTTTATTATTTTCAGTTTGTACAGCACCCACATATTTCCATGTAGATGGTATTGCACACTTATGTTCCCTCTCCTACCTTTCCAGATGATAACTGTGCCCTGCCTTTTGTAATTTGTAACTTCAGTTGCCTATGCCTGATGCAAAGTCTGGCCAGTCTGTGCATGAGTAAGCATAGACTGGGTATAGGTTTTCATGCATCATGCTTACTGCATATGATTTCCTAGTGACAAAGCTATTCACCAACCAATGCCTCTTTGGCATGGCATTTTGCACTCACCTCCATCTTATATGGTTCTCCACTGACTCCTCATGTCTACCCATTCTATGCCTGAAATGATGACAAATGCTCCTCCTGCCACTGACCACCCTGTTGTTATGCTTTCTTCAGTATTATATTGTGTAACAGTGGCACAGATTGAGAATATTACAAATGTCACATTGTAGAGCAGCACCCAATATATTAAGACAAGAAAACCATGCCTACAACAGTCTAGGTACATGCTCCATGAAGACACAAGTTTGTGGCAGGGCAAAGTTGTATCCATTCTCTGTTATAGTCTGTGCATTTCTGATAGGTGTCATCAACTATGGCTTCAGAGCACATCTGGCATCCCAAATAGGATGCCCCTGGGGAAGGTAACCCTTACAAACTGCTGATACAAGTTACATGTGCCAGATGTTGAAGACATGGTAGCTGCTTGGGTGTCCTGCATACACACTGCAGATAATACCCTGTGCATAACAAACTACCTGGCAGTTGGAGGTCTACCCTTTGTGGTTCACATACCTTCCTCCAAGCTCACCAGGTGGGGCTGATATTTCAACGTGGGTGCAGTCTATGGACCCCAGTAGCTAAGGGAAGTGGGCTATATTACAGAAATACCACATGGTGCTGGCTCTTTCCTCTGTGGCATGGAAAACCACATATTTTGCCCTCACATGGCATCAGGAAATGGATGGAGTATTGTTTTAGGAAGATGCCTCTAAAATACCTACACTGTGTTTCCTGTTGGTTTCTAAAAAATCCTTGTAGCTCAAGTACATAATGGTATACATACCTTCGTATCACCTGGGAGAGGTAATCCACAACTCCAAGTCTGTAGATGACTCAGACACATATGTCAGTTCTATCCCTATCCACACACTACCAGTCTACAATGTTAGTATCATGAAAACCATGAAATGTTAAGTACAGCAGGATGACATAGTAGTTTGCAGGTGATGGCATGCATTGTCATAATTACTAGCAACAACAGCAGCCTGTTGCATATACATCTTATTTAAAACTGTAGGTACCCCTAACATACTACTACTGCTGCCCTGCATTACAACTGGGATTTCACTGATGGCAAACGAGATAGCACATGACATCATTGATTTATACATTTCCGATTCCCTGCTACATTTTACTTTCCCTCATTTGCATAAATAGAGATGCTCATTTTGATAATGTTGTTAATTACCATGTCATTGTCCCACCATTAGAAAATACTGAGATCAGTTATGTTGCTTGGCCTCCCCTACAAAAACTCAGTGAGTTTGTATTGAATGCACCCTGACCATGGCCGTGTGTTGAGCACACATGCCTGATGTAATGAGGAGAATGTTGCCGAATCCTGGAGACGCTGTTGATAAATGGGTAGATGCAACTGTTTAACAGTGCTAAGGAAGCATATTGGACAGAAATAGATCCTGCAGAGCAATGTAGTGCTCGCATCTTAAGTATTGCCATACAATCATGAGGCAAATTTTGCTGTATATGCGAAGGTATGCCAAAACGGCTCCATATTGAAATTTCGACATTTGAAATGACAAGTGCCGGCAAGCCCAAAAAAAAAAAAAGACTGAAAACACAGGAGAAGAGAATATTTTGAAGAGCTCTCTTCTCCTTTAAACTTTTTTTTTTTTTGTAGGGGACAAGTCTCTCTGCACCCCCACACCCCCTGAACTGATATATACCAACTTTGAGATCATCATACCTCTGTGAAAAGGGAATAATCCAAGAAACAGCATCTAGGACTTGGTAGATGTTAGTCTCATATTTTGGCTATTCAGTCTCAGTATTTTGGGACTCAGTCTAACGGTTCCCAACATTTCAAATGGTTACCATCCAAACACATTATGCAACTTCTAATGACAGGATAACATTTTCTCATTTATAAACTGGATGAAGTACCCATAGTTGTTATAGGTAACTGTGCTATTCACTGTAAATGGGTTGATCTTTGAATCATATGATTCTAAGATTTATGCATTAATTCTATATCCTACAGCTAATCTTCAGAAACTAGCAAAACTACCAATAAATAAATATCCTATCAAAAGGTGACTAACTGAAAGTCCCCAAACATTACTTATTAGTTCATTATAACTCAAAATCAAACACTGGTCATCAGGAAATATGAAACTTGCATTTTCATTACAGCATAGCTGTCAACCATTTTAGTGCAAGAAATTTAGACAAAGCTTGAAATAATGGGAGGGGGGGGGTCAAATGGCCCCAAATTAGGGATAGATTCTAAATATTGTTTTATAAACTTAGAAAGTTGCTAGAACAGGATTTGTGTTAGCATGCATTTTCTAAAGAATACGTATATTATTTATTGACCTTAATCCTCAATATGCAAGAAAACCACACATTTTATGATGAGCAGACCAAAAATATAAGGCAAACAATTTGGACATTCTGTGAAAATCTGGAAAGTTGAGAGTTATAAGCAGCAGCAAAAATCTTCCCTTCAGAGTTCTGAATGCCTCTTACCCGATATCTATGGATGAGGAAATTCAAAACGCTTGCTTTGATTGTGCATATTTCCTGCATAAGATTTGATCTTCATTTTCTTTTAGGCTAACTGACACCACTGGCCACTACAATATAAATGTTCGATTTTATAATTAGAAATAACTCTAGAAACCCCAAAGGGCAAGTTTGAACCAAAGCAGTTATCTACATATTTATTAAAATCAGAAATATTTTCTGAAGGGTGGCCAAGGTGGTGCAGCAGTTAGCATTGCCGCCTCACAGCAAGAGGATTTCTGGTTCAATCCTTGGCTGGGGTGAGTCTGCATGTCCTCCCTGTGGTCGCGTGGGTTTCCTCCAGGTGCTCCGGTATCCTCCCACATCCCAAAGACATACTGTAGGTGGATTGGATACTCTAAACTGGATCTAGGTGTGAGTGCATGCGTGTGTATGTGCACCTTCCGTGGAAGGTTTGGTGCCGGGCTGGCAACTTGACACTGTAAAACTCCACTGCCAATCATGAGCAGACAGGTGATCCGCTGTGGCAAGCCCTAACCAGGAAAAGCCGAAAGAAGAAGAAGAAATATTTTCTGAAGATCTAAAACTAATAGGTAAAGTACTTCAAAAATGCTCTGCCCTGAAATCAATATATGAAGATGTATGCCAGAATCTAGGTTTTGACAGACCAATTAGAAAGGTGTTACTGCTTGTGGTAGTACTATGGCCAAGAAAGTTAACAGTCAAGGTAGCACAGAAGGCTGAATCATTTTTCCACATAAATAATAAAATTAACTACCTGACTAAAACAAAATTATTGTCTTCAGTCTATCCTTGCAGTGGAACTTCCAAATTTCTAGTATCATTCTGGTAAAGCTTCCTTGCATAGTTTCCAACTGCTTTATATGTAAAGAACTGTAACCAAAAAAAGATCCACAAAATTCAATTAAGGGTTTCACTGCAGAAAAATATAAAGGAAGAACTATGAAAGGCCAAATTGAAAAGCATCACCTGATGTTACTCAAAATGCTATACCACACTTACTAAGAATTGATAAAATAAGATCACATTTTAAGTTATCAATGACAACAGCAAGGTCCCCAGTTACTATAACTATCGATAGCATTCAGGTAACAATGCTTGTGTTTGCAAAATACATAACCATACATTTTTTGAGCACTGAGCATCATACCTGTTGAGTTACTTCCTGAGTTACAAGATCTAAGATGCAGATTCCCATCATCTAATAGATTAGTAACAATGCCTCAGACCTTTGTCTCATCCACAAGCTTACCAACCCAAATGTTGTGTGGTAACTGTGATACAATTTCCCAATGCAATCAGAAAGGATTGAATTACAGAACCATGCGAGGCACCTCTACAAAGAAATTTAGTTTCTGAGAATGAACCATTAACCTTTACCATATATTGTTGACCTGCTAACCAGTTATTTATACAATCTGTTATACAGGAATTGATTTTAAGGTTAGCCATTACCCTGATGATAGCATCATGAGGTAGAGCATCAAAAAGTTTAGCAAAATCAAGATAAATGAAATGAAAGACCTAACCCACAGAAGAATTAACATAATGGAAAAAAAGCTGAAAGGATAAACAAGAACATCCATTACTAAAACCATGCTTTAAGGTGTTCAAGAAGAATTCATTTCCAGCAACAGGGCACAGATTTCTCTTTCAACGCAATTACTTAAAATGCAAGTTAAGCTGACTGGCCTGTAATCATCAGCTGTTATTTCCTCTTGTTTTTTTAGAAATAGGGAATATAATAACTTCCCTCCCCACAGCTGTCAAGAAGCTTTGTTCTAAGGATTCCTGAAACAAAATAGACACTCTACAAGACTGTTACAGATTTCCCTTATAAAACAGACATTCAGCCCAGCTAGCCCAGCTGTGGACTTAGTAAAAAAGTAATTGGAGCTGTTAAGATTACGTCCACACTGATATTGGGGCAGCAACTTGAGAATTCTGATACACATCTGCTCTCTCCATCTAGTCAGGCGATATCTATACGTCAGCTTGCGTCTTGCACATTGCCAGCAATGCCATCTATCAATATGTTTGCAGAAACCAGGAGCACCAAGTGCACTTTCTTATAACACACTCACTCACAACTTCATCTTTTTTTTTTTTTGTTTAAACACCTTTATTAAACAATCACTTAAGACATAGGCATGCATACATTAATAAAAAAAGAAAAAAACATTAACATTTTTTCCATTTACACACATTATACATTACGTTTTTCTTTTAACAACTAACTTTCAGTCAAACATTACATAAATTGCTTTAAACCTCACTTCTCATCCTGAACATGTACTGTTCACACAAATTCCATTTATTCCTATGTAATCTGCTCTCTCCCTTTTCTAAAGATCCCTTCATTTTTTTATCACGTATACAATATTCAGTACTTCAGATACAGTTGGTTCAGATTTTAATTTCCATTTCCTAGTAATTGCCTTTTTAGCAACTAGCAGAATTAAACTTATTATGACTAGACAATTCAGATCCTGTGTCCCAGCTCAAAATAATCATTTTCTTAATTACAGCCATTTGCTCCCCCATAGCATAATCTGAAGGGATTTTTAAAAATCTGCCAAATCATTACACCCCTCCCAAAAAACACAGTCTAAGTTGCTCCTTTCTTTCCTACCACGTCTCTAACATTTATTATCTACCTGAGGAAAAATTCCTTGAAGTCTGCTTGAGGTATAAAAATACTTATGCAAAAACTTCCAAGAAAACATCCTAAACCTATTGTCTGTAATCTTAATTCTTTGTCTTGCATTATTTGCACTTGAATTGCATCTGGTTTCCCTGCTTTCTGCTTTTAAGTTAGTTTTTAACTGATGGATTGCCTGCTTAATTCACTAGTATTAGCAACTTCAGTGCCATAGGAAAATTAACTATTTTCATTGGAAACTGCAATATTTTTCTTTTTTCAGAGGTTAGCTGCTTGTATTCTATTATACTGTGTACTGCCTTTGAGTTTGATTTTTGTATGTTGGATGACTGTTTAAGTCACTGAAATTTCTTAGCGACTACACCGTAAGAACACATTTATGCTGTATGTTTGTGTTGTTCTTGGTAACTGCAGTACTTTTCTTCTGTCTCTCGGCGTAGCTGCATGCATTTTCTTCTCTGCTCACTGTTTTTGAGTTTGTTTCTTGGCTGTAGGATTGTCTAGTGACTACACTACATTAGTACATTTAAACTGAGCATTTTTCTTTGTCTACTGCTTTTTGTCTTTTTATGTGACTATTAAATTGTATTTGCATCACTAGAGCCGCTTGGTGACTACATTCTACAACTGTATGAATTTAGCCTGAGGCTGTCTGTGTATGTATTAGGCTACTGAAAATGCCATAGTGTTGCCTTGTTTCCACGTGATGGTCTAGTGTTCCAGTTAGCCATTTTCCCCCTACCTATAGTATTTTATTGTTCCTGGTGTTGTCTGTGTTCGTTTTAGTCATTTATCCCTATATACAGTAAGTAACTGTTCCTGATCTTGTCTTAATATCCTGCCCCAGCCAGCGACCATCAGAACTAATACTTTAGCCTGGTTTTCTTTTTTTCTCTCCTATTTTTAGTCTTGTTGTCTTTCCTTACTCTCATTTTTGTACTAGGAGGCCAGAAAACTGTTTATGCATTATTCCCTGTTCTGCCTACCGACTCAGTCACTGAATTTAGGCTTGTAGTACCAGATTTTTGTCCTAAAGTAACTGAACTTACACACATGATTTAATTATATTAGGTGGCCTGGTTCCAACTTGTGACCAACTCTGTATAATTACGGAGGTCTACTGAAGTTAGGCTTATTTGCTGACTAAACTTGCTGTTTTAGCATATATTAATTGCTGCTTTTTGTACTAAATAAGTGACCAACTTCTGTTTCATTTATTGTGGTCCACTGAAATTTTGCTTAATTATTCTGCTGACTAAGCCTGCTGTTTTTAGCTTAGAATAACTGCTGCAATTGTACTAAATTACCTGCACTGATCTCCTGCACAAGTATTGTGATTTTTTTGCACTGTTGTATTGCATTCTTGCTTTTCCCTGCTATACTCCCAGAACACTCTCTCTACCATACCATTCTGCTCATACTCCACATACCTTTCACCTTCTGACTCAAATCTGCACTCCCTTCTCCTCATACAAACCACCCAGAGGTCCCCTCTTACACTTCACTCTCTTCCATTCATACAATTTCACCTCTCACATGCATTAAATACACTAAACATTCAATGTCCATTACTGCCTAGTCCTTCCTCCTTTATAAGAATCACTCCCCCTTCTACCCCCTTCATCTCACTTTTGACTTCTTTTTGTTCAGTCTAGCAACTTACTTCTACAGTAATTCAAACCCACTGACCCATCTTGCTGGGAACACCTGCTATAAAGACCTGTCTTGACAGTTTTCCCTTCAAATGTGTGACTAAGTATGTCCTGCTTAATCTGTGAAAGACTATCTGCTACCTGTACTTTATGATCGCTCCTTTGGTGATTACTTTCCTGTACATCTGCAGACTGCTCCCTATTGCTTTCCCTATCTATTCCTACTCTCCTCTAACTACTTTTTCTGCACACTTGTAAGCACTCTTGTTCTGGAACCTCAACTTGTACTGCCCGATGCCCCTACTCTGGGGTTTTCCCTACCTCTCTTACCTGTCTTTTCCTGGCTATCTCCAGCTACTATCTCTCTCTACCCTTGCTTCCAATCCCTATAGACATAACTCAATCTGTCTCAAGAGCTTTTATTGTCACCCCCCCTTGCCTCTCCTGCTCACAATCCTGACAAACCTACCTGCTTCTCTGATTGTTTTTTGTGGCTTTTTCTTCATGGGTGTAGCCCCGCTACACTCGGGCTCCCTTCACTCCCTTACCCTACCCCCATTTCCACCCACCCCATTACAATTACCTTTATAATAACCACTCCCTCCCCTTCCTGTCTCAACATCCACTCGCCAACAACTTCCTGCCTATAAACCACTCCCTCCCTATTTGACTGTCACTCCTACCCTACATCACTTCCTTACCTTGAGTACTCTACCCTATGTGAATCATCTCCTCATTTTATCTGTACTCCTATTAACCCTCTCTGCTCTAACCTCTTATCACTCCCACCTTTCCAATCCTCTCATACAATCCCCTACCTTCCACATAAATACCTTTGCAAAAACGTCCTCATTTATTTCCCCAACTCTATTCAACTTCTCCACCATGATATCATAAACTCTATTTACTTCAAATCCATATGCCTACCCAAAAATCTAAACCAAAGCTACCTAAACCTCACATACCTATTACTACTCTCTCTCTTCTCACAAAAACCTACTCTGCTCTGGTGACATCCACCCCAACCCTGGCCCTTCTCCCTCTCCCCACAGCCACATATCCCTCTGAAGTAACTCCCACCCTCCCCTTTCTACACACATCTCATCACCCCCACTCTCAGGCATTGAACTCATATCTAAACAACTGACTATATACTCATTAAACATTCAAAGCCTAACAAATAAAATCACTGAATTACATACCTGGATAGTTCTTTCTCCTCACATTCTTTCCTTACCTGAAACTTGGCTCAAGCCTCATATCACAAACAATGAAATTCTCCCACCTGGTTATATCATCTTTCGCTCTGACAGAGCACCATAAAAAAGGTGGTGGTGTAGCCATCCTCTACTCAAATAGCCTAACCCTTTCACCTTTCTCGTCTCCAATTCCTGATTTCCACTCAGCATAACTTCTCATATTAAACTGTCACCTTAATCCTCATAAGAAATTTGCTGTTGCTTCCATTTACATCCCTCCTGGAAATAATCTGCCCATCCTAGAGAACATTCTGTCCTGGTTTTCGCATACTATTCCATATGAAACCCTAATCTTTGGAGATGTCAACATTGATCCAAAATTACTACAGACTCTCATCAACATAGTATCAACCTACATGGTTTCCACCAATTGATCTTAGCACCCACCCATCTCCACAAAAACTCTTCACCCAGCTCCACAATTGGCTGGAACCTAACCAATTACCCTCAGCACTACCATAACCCCACCACTTTAACAGACACCCTCAGGTGACCATCTCCCTACCTCTGTCTTAAGACACCACCCAAAATCACAAACTCCATCTTTTTAGAGATTGTCAACAATTATCCAACTTTAACATCTCCCAATTTAACTGTTCTTTTCAGTATAGACTGGTTTGTCCTTAGACAAGTCCCTCTGAATGATGCTGTAAGTATGTTCAACAGCATCTTCCTAAATACTTTGGACTCTCTTGCCCCCTCCAGGAAAATCAGAATAAAATCTAACCATGCCCCATGGCTTTCTAAGGAAACTAGAACCTTTAAGCAAGAAAGAGAGTGTCTGGAATAAAACTAAACAACTACTCCTTCTACTCAAATATAAACAACTAAGGAACTTTGCTAAGAAACAATGTACAGATGACAAAAAGGCCTACTCTAACACTGCCCAGTTCAACAACAAATTAACACTCAAAAGTTCTGGTCTACACTCAACAAAATTCTTTCTCCAGGGTGTCCCGCAAACCCCTCCTCTTACCCTAATACATCCCCACAAGAAACCACTACCCTCTTCAATAAGCATTTAATTGAAACCATCCAAAAACTCATTCCCTCAAACTTTAGCACCAACTGCTGCACCTACCCCTCCAAACCAAACTCTCTTTACCTTTCACCCTGTTCCTACTTATTGCATCAAATCTCTTCTTCTTAAGCTCAAACCCTGCTCTCCCTCTACTGACAATCTACCTTCCTCAAACTTGCTGCTGAATCTATTGACTATCCTATATCTATACTAAACAGATCTATTCTAGAATCCACCGTGCCTACCCTATGGAAATCCTTCTTCACTATTCCATTACACAAAGGTGGGAACTCCACAGACCCTGCCAACCACCAACTTATTGCCATTATATCCCCCCTTGCTAAGATTTTTGAAAAATGCATTCACTCTCAGCTTCTTAAACACCTCCTCCAGCATAGTCTTCTCACTCCCACTCAGCATGGCTTCTGTCCCAACCACTGCCCTCCTATCCTTCACTCATAACATAGTTGAATCCCTTGACAACAACAAACTCGTATCCTGCCTCTTCCCTGACGTTTCCAAAGCTTTCAATACAGTCTCTCATCCTCTATTGCTATCTAAACTTGCTAATCTTAATCTAGCTTCTTCCTCCCTGGCCTGGTTCTGTATTTATCTATCCTGTAGGCAGAAATCTGTCAAATGGCTATCATCCTTTTCACCATTCCTTCCTAGTACCCCAAGGCTCCATCTTGGGTCCCCTTCTATTTAATGTCTTCACCCACAATCTCTACACATCCTGCAAACAATCTTCTCTCATCCAATACCCTGATGACTCTACACTTATCTCTATCTTCAACAATATGACTGAGCTCCATACCCTAACCCAAAATGCCTTTCTATGCACTGAAAAATGGCTGCCTGATAATTTACTCATCCTTAACCCTAAAAGGACCAAGCTCTTACTCTTCCTCCCCCAATCTCTTACTAACCATAAATCTACCTTTGCTATTAAGTCTTCTAACAACACAATTATCCAACCTGATACCCACACAACTCCTTGGAGTCATAATTGATGATGAACTGAAATTTAACCTGCACTTACTCCAATGTATAAAAAACACACCAGAAATTGGGGCTACTGCATCGTAATAATAAATTCTAATCCACAATGCTAGACTCACACTGGCACAAACATTCCTCTTTCCCTCACTCCTATATGCCACCCCAGTACTCACCAACATCCAAACTACAACCCTAAACAAACTCCAACAAACTTAGCACAAAATAGCTAAATGTATCACAAACTCTTCTTACAATGCACATCACCGTATTGCTCTAAACTCTCTCCAGTGGCTTGAGCTCCCCCCAACAACTCCAACTATCTCAATTTCAAATGCTGGACAACATGCTTTAAAATCCTTCATCCTGTCCATCTCTTTCATTCTTTATCACTACCTATATTCCACCTCTGACCATCTGTACCTCTAACCAGCAACTACTTGACATCTACCAACCTAAGAAAACAGCTGTCAAACTACTATATAAATATTCTGTTGCCCTTGCGTGGATAAACTTCCATTAAACATACTTACCATCACCCACTCATTATACTTTAAAAATGAACTAAATCACCATATGCTCAACTCCAAGACTTGTCCCTGCCATGACCCAACATAAACACCTTTCACTCTCCTTAAATCCCTAATTAAGTCTTTTTCCTCACTCATCTCATTTCCCACAACTCCATGTGTGTTAGCCAATGTCAATTGCTTTTTAGCAATTAAGATGCATTATTTTCTTATGCAAATACATGATTGCTTTGTATAAATATTCTGTTTTTGTCATATCGTGTAAGCTCTCTAGTTTGTTTTTATTCATGCTGTATTAACAGATTTATTTTGATCTTTGTTTCATCTCTCATATATGTATGTATGTGCTTAAACATTTTTAAACAGCAATACTGTTTTTCATGTAACTGTGTTTTTTGGAGCTTTTCTCCTCGGATCTCCACTGAAAATGGGCCTCAAGCCCAGTTGGACCAACCCGGTTAACAAATGTCAATAAAATAAATAAAAAAAACCTTCAGGACCTTGTTACATATTTGGAAGTCAAACATATGATCTCACTTTGCTCCCTGTAAACTGCTTTTCCACACTCTCTTCTCAATCTTTTCTAACCTCCTGTGATTGTTATAGCTATCATGCAATAGTTTATATGCCCTACTAATTATCCCCCTTTTAGCAGGAGCTTCTGTTCTAGATTTGACCAAAACCTCCACCAGAGCAAGTCTTTCACCTAGGACTCCTCTCTGTCCCTTTCTCTTTGCCTGTACTCTGATATCAATCCTTAATAGGGAAGTCTCAAAAACTTTTTGGCCTCATCCCATTCCATTACCTTTCCCTATCTACTTATTTTTTCCCAATACCATAGATCATTTCCCAGTTTTCTCCGGTAAATTCCAATACCCCTCTATTTTCTGTACATCTATTCACATTCATCCATATTGGCAAAATCTCTTTTCTCCATTCAAGTATTGGCTTAGTTCTTTGAACTTTCTACAACTTCGTGGATATAATATTCTGTGTGGATGTTATTATTCTCCTTAAGAATATGCATCCAAAATTCTTCTCTCTCCTTAATTTTTAATCTCTCCCCTGCTTCATCATTCCTTTCTACTTTGAACTATAACCTACTGTTTGTATTATATATGTAAGCCTTAACTGTGTAACTCTAAAATATACCTTCAAATCAGGACATCCTAAAAAATGTTGTTCTACTGGAAAGATGAACTTATTCCACTTAACCATTGCCCTCTTCTTCCCCAAATAAATTCATTCAAATCTTCAGTAATTATTGTCCACAACTTCTCCTCTGGTTGACAAAATATGTCTGACCTGTATATAACAGTAAAGAGACTAAACATTTCCATTGTTCATATCTTATTATCCATATCCATAAACTAGAGCTTCCAGTTTTTTCTATTACATTTTGCTAATTCTCTTCCCACATTTCCTTATCTGCCACAACAGAAGCTTTTTTAATCCATACTTCTAAATAATTTATCTTATGTCCCAGTTGATAATGGTATTACTGAGCCAGTTCTATAAATTACAGCCATGAACTTTATCTTCAATTTTATATCCCAAAAAACTTGAAACTTTTCTCAAAATGTTATACAGCACTGATGCCTTTCACTGAACTTATCAAATACAAGATATCTGTAAATAAAAGCAACTTTTCTTGATCACCATACCAAGTATATCCTCAAATTTTTGAATCCCCTTATTTTCTTTGCCAATACATCTAAATATAGAAGTAGAAAGAGGACACCCATACCTGGTTCCTCTTTTCAAACACAGCATATCAGAGAGGAACCCTTCCCCTTTAATTCTTGCCTCTAATCCTTCATATATCCTCCTAATTAGCCTCATTACTGTATTGGCCGAAGGAGAAGAGGAGGGCGAAGGCGTGCCCAAAGGCAGGAAGATAGGAGGAAGGTTAGGAGTGTAGCAGTGAGGGTAGGAACTTTGAATGTTGGCAGTATGACTGGTATAGGAAGAGAGCTAGCTGATATGATGGAGAGAAGGAAGGTTGATATATTGTGTGTGCAAGAGACCAGATGGAAGGGAAGTAAGGCCAGGTGTTTAGGAAACGGGTTCAAATTGTTTTATCATGGTGTGGATGGCAGGAGAAATGGGGTAGGGGTTATACTAAAGGAACAATATGCCAAGAGTGTTTTAGACGTGAAGAGAGTGTCTGACCGAGTGATGTTTATGAAGCTCGAAATTGATGGTGTAATGATGAATGTTGTTAGTGCATATGCTCCTCAAGTTGGGGAGAAAGAGAAATTTTGGAGTGAGTTGGATGAAGTTGTGGTGAGTGTACCCAAGGGTGAGAGACTAGTGATTGGAGCGGACTTTAATGGGCATGTTGGTGAAGTGAACAGAGGGATGAGGAAGTGATGGGTAGGTATGGTGTTAAGGAGAGGAATGCAGAAGGTCAGATGATTGTGGATTTTAAAAGGATGGACATGGCTGTGGTGAATACGTATTTTAAGAAGAGGGTGGAGCATAGGGTGACGTACAAGAGTGGAGGAAGATGCTCACAAGTTGATTATATACTATGTAGGAAGGCCAGTCTTAAGGAGATTGGAGACTGTAAAGTGGTGGCAGGTGAAAGTGTAGTTAAGCAGCATAGATTAGTGGTATGTAGAATGACGCTGGTGATCAAGAAGAGGAGGAGGAATGTGAAAGCTGTGCCAAGGATTAAATGGTGGAAGTTAAAAAAGGGTGATTGTGAAGTGGAGTTTAGGGAAGAGTTAAGACAGGCACTGGGAGGCAGTGGAGAGTTACCGAATAGCTGGGTAACTACAGCAGAACTAGTAAGGGTGACTGCTAGAAAGGTGCTTGGTGTGACATCTGGACAGAGGAAGGAGGACAAGGAGACCTGGTGGTGGAATGAGGAAGTACAGGAGAGTATACAGAGGAAGAGGCTGGCGAAGAAGAAGTGGGATTGTCAAAGAGATGAAGAAAGTAGACATGAGTATAAGGAGATGAGGTGCATGGCAAAGAGAGAGGTGGCAAAAGCTAAGGATAGGGCATATGGAGGATTGGACACTAAAGAGGGAGAAAAGGACCTGTACCGATTAGCTAGACAGAGGGACAGAGCTGGGAAAGATGTGCAGCATGTAAGGGTGATAAAGGATAGTGAGGGAAAGGTACTCACAAGAGAGGAGAGTGTGTTGAGTAGATGGAAAGAGTATTTTGAGAGGCTGATGAATGAAGAGAATGAGAGAGAGAAGGTTGGATGATGTGGGGATAGTGAATCAGGAAGTGAAACAGATTAGCAAGGAGGAAGTAAGGGCAGCTATGAAGAGGATGAAGAATGGAAAGGCTGTTGGCCCAGATGACATACCAATGGAAGCATGGAGGTGCTTAGGAGAAATGGCAGTGGAATTTCTAACTAGATTGTTTAATGAAATTTTGGAAAGTCAGAGGATGCCTGAGGAGTGGAGAAAAGTGTTTTGGTACCTATCTTTAAGAATAAGGGTGATGTGCAGAGCTGCAGTAACTACAGAGGGATAAAACTGATTAGTCACAGCTTGAAGTTATGGGAAAGAGTAGTGGAAGCAAGGTTAAGAAGGGAGGTGATGATTAGTGATCAGCAGTATGGTTTCATGCCAGGAAAGAGCACTACAGATGCAATGTTTGCTCTGAGAGTGTTGATGGAGAAATACAGAGAAGGTCAGAAGGAGTTGCATTGCGTCTTTGTAGACTTGGAGAAAGCATATGACAGGGTGCCTAGAGAAGAGTTGTGGTATTGTATGAGGAAGTCGGGAGAAGAGTGGTACAGGATATGTACGAGGGTAGTGTGACAGTGGTGAGGACTGCAGTGGGAGTGACAGATCCGTTTAAGGTGGAGGTGGGATTACATCAAGGATCAGCTCTGAGTCCTTTCTTATTTGCAGTGGTGATGGACAGGTTGACAGATGAGATCAGACAGGAGGCCCGTGGACTATGATGTTTGCAGATGACATTGTGATCTGTAGTGAGAGTAGGAATCAGGTTGAGGAGACTCTGGAGAGGTGGAGATATGCTCTAGAGAGCAGAGGAATGAGGGTCAGCAGGGCTAAGACAGAATATATGTGTGTAAATGAGAGGGAGGGTAGAGGAATGGTGAGGATGCAGGGAGTAGAGTTGGTAAAGGTGGACGAGTTTAAGTACTTGGGATCAACAGTTCAGAGTAATGGTGAATGTGGAAGAGAGGTGAAGAAGAGAGTACAGGCAGGGTGGAATGGGTGGAGAAGAGTGTCAGGAGTGATTTGTGACAGACGGGTATCCGTAAGAGTGAAAGGGAAGGTCTACAAGAGTGTAGTGAGACCAGCTATGTTATATGGGTTGGAGACAGTGGCATTGACAAAAGGCAGGAGTCAGAGCTGGATGTGGCAGAGTTAAAGATGTTAAGATTTGCAATCGGTGTGACTAGGATGGATAGGATTAGGAATCGGTATATTAGAGGGTCAGCTCATGTTGGACAGTTTGGAGACAAAGCAAGAGAGACGAGATTGCGTTGGTTTGGACATGTGCTGAGGAGGGATGATGGGTATATTGGGAAAAAGATGCTAAGGATGGAGCTGCCAGGTAAGAGGAATAGAGGAAGGCCTAAGATAAGGTTTATGGACGTGGTGAGAGGGGACATGCAGGCGGTTGGTGTGACAGAGCAAGATGCAGAGGATAGGAAGAAATGGAAAGAGATGATCGAAAGAGAATGATGACTGTATTGGGAATGCAAATGCTTTCATTGCCTTACTCATAAAATCCCAACTTATTATGATGAATCTTTTCTCTGTATCAAGACTACCACCAACTGTTTTTCTTACATTCTGCTCCTTTCTAGGTAATCATTGCTCTATGAATGCTGTCAAATGTTTGCCTTCGCTCCACAAAACCACAGTGAGCCATATCTATCAATTTTAGCAACACCTCTGCCATTCATTTAGCTAGTATAAACACTTTATAACCATGGTTTAAAATTGAAAGTGGTCTATATGAAGCTGTCTCTGATAGGTCATTACCATGTTTGGGTAATGTAGCCACCACAGCTTTCTTCCAAGATGCTAGTGATTACCCTTCTTTTAAAATACTATTTAACAAAATCTTCTAGATTTATATAATTTTCTTCTCTCCTAGCCTCCAAACTTCCACAGGAATACCATCTGGTCCATGATACTTCCCTGTAGATTGATTATAGATCACAATTTTTATTTCAGCCCCTCCTATCTTAACTATTAGTTGTTGAGCCTCAGTTTCCTCTAAGCTTGGCATAATTCATTCTTCCATAAATTTTCATTTGTGGTCTTCCTTGGTTTCCACATTTTTCTGCTTTGTACAAGTGTTTATAAAATTTCTGAAATATCTCTAACACTATTATAAGATCTCTGGCGATTTTTCTAGTCATAGGCTCCCTAACTTTGTTAATAACCCTTTCTTCTTCCTGTTGCCCACGTCATTGTGCCAAATGTTTTTATGCTCTAGAGTCGTTATCAAAAATAGGTGCTTAACAGGAATCTTTCTAAACTCATGCATATTATTCAAACTCTCTGCAGTTGCTCCTCCTCTTTTTCTGTGGGATTTACCTTATTCTGCAATACTTTAACCTTCCTCAGCTCCTTCAAATACTTCCTATGACTTCTTAACCATATTGCTTTCTTTTTACTTTCTAACCCATCTTTAAACTCCATTTTTATTTTATCCTACTCACTAGTTATTCCCTTCTGAAGAAATTACTGTCTTCCCTAACAAGTCTCGAGATTTCTACTACACATTCCTTATATTCTTCTATTTTTAACAGGTAGGTATGAAAGCGACAGCGTCTCATTTTTTCTTCATTACCCTACATTTTGATCTTACTTTTTATTGATGCGTGATCTGAAATAGTTATTGGATGTTTGTCAAAGTTCTGAATTAAATGCACACATTCCTGTGAAATATTTCTATCCAGTCTGGCCCAGTTATTGCACCTTTGGGAATAATATGTAAATGCTGTCAGAGTTTCTATTACTGAATTCATGGCTTCCATACCACATGTTTTTGTACATTTCTTCAGAAATCTACCATCTTTTGTTTTATTGTCCCTTCTAGATCCCCTGATATAGCCTCACTATTGGCAAATCAAATTCCAATCCCCAAATTGCATTATTTAAAAAAATGACTCAAACTTATTTTCTGACACATACCTACATGGTGCTGCTGGGATACATTTTTTCTCAATGCCCACTTTCACAACTAGGCAAGAGTTGTATCACTAAACTAGGCAGGTGTTGTATCACTAAGTATCTTATATTTGTTCTCCCAGAAGTTCCTCTTGCAATCTTTCATATGCTTCTTTAACTTCACTACAAGCTTCACTGAATCCCAGTTTTCATCATAACTTCTGACTGATTTAGAAGGTAATCACTATAAATTTCTCATAAAAGGTGGCAAGTGCTTTTAAGTCTATCTGCTTAGTGGTATATAAATGAATAGACACTTATGGTGGCTGTGATTGGTAGAACATAGCAATAATACTAGGCAAACATTCAAGGTTTTAGCCTCCCTGATTTAATTTATGGAAAAGGAATACTCTGTAGGAATAATATTCACTCTAGTAATACCATTCTACTGACTTAACTGCAGTACTGATAGTTTTACTTTTTGGCCATCTGCGACAAATGTGTCGTTTTGCCTTTTTTAATAACAGTCTTTTTTTATTAATGTCCATCTCTTACAAAACATTCTGAGATGTGCTAGAACACTGATCTTGAAATCACAGCTTATTTAATGCTTTGGTTCAGACTCAAAATTGATGTCCCAAGCCATCTTTTCTAGCTGTGTGATTTTTAAATGATAAAATACACACAAAGTCTGACTGCAGTCAGTATTAGGTTTAAAACCTCTTAATGAACCTGTAGCTAGAACAAGTGGTTTACCCAATTATTATGTTTCTTAATGTCAAAAAAAAATCTGAGATGCAAAAAAAAAAACTTGTTTTCAACATATCAGAGATAACATAAGGAAACTAGAAAGTACTGTATAAAAACAAGGCATGCAGAGAAACTGTAGAATGTTTTTTGACAGAGAATTGAAAGACTGCTAGTTATGTCATGTTTTCTTTGTTAAGTAAATACTTCTCGAGTCAGATTAAAGGGAAGGAAAGACTTCTGATGAAAAGAAAAAAAATGGGGGGGGGGGGGTAAGCATCTATTTTAAATATAGTCCTGTAAACAATTTTCATATACTTTTTGCAAAATTTGTTGAACTTCCACTTTTGTAATTTCTGAGTTTATAACTAGCAGGCTGTTCATTCTCTAACTGATGTTAATTTGGTATCTCAGGTTATGCTTTGAAATTTTGCCATTTCCTTGGGGCTAGTTGTTTTCCTCTTACATAAGCAATATAGAAGTTGCTCCTTCAGTAAGCACAGAGAAAGCCAAAATATCTCGAGTCAGTAATACAAGAAGATATCCTCACCATCTAACTAATGGACCTATAAAATGCTATATCATTTATGTAAATAACTACCAAAAGCTTTACAAAAACAACTTCTCTAAGAAGTTACAGTTCTAACTTAACCACAGTCTCTTCTAGCAACAGAGGAACTTTCTAGAAGAAAACATCCATGGCTCATGAGTCACACTGTACACATTGGCGCTTTAATGAATGATACAAGTAAAGCAATCAAAAATTTCTGTATATACTTCCCCTGACTACAGAGCAGGCAATTCTTGAGCCAAAATAATAATTTTCCGACTCTCCTTTTTTAATTTTATTTTTTTTTTGTTGTTTATTGTTTTGCCTAATTTTATTGCAGATATGAACTACAACATTTGATTATGGGAGCCTGATTACTCTAGTAAAAGCTCAGCACATTTATAAAAGGAAGGCTCACTTGCCAAAGACTATAGAAGTAATATGTATACAGTAGGGAAAAAATACTGCACCAAACTCTTAAGACTCACAACTGAATTTTATTAAGGAAAAAAATAAATATTTCATAAAATCAGAATAAGTATCACATGACAAGCTTTCACAATGCCAGTGTTTCTTCAGGTCCAAAAGGGAGAGTAATCAGTCCTATTTATAATGTCATATGATCACAATTTTAAACACATTGCGTAAAACAAGATGCACATTTACTGTTTCATTTTAAACAGTTTTAACAGCTGTAGAACTGAAGCGAGAGCTTCTATCTGCTGTGAAAACATGCAATCCAGTAACATTCCCAGTCATCAGTGGGTGTAAGAGAATCTCTACCTCTTACATTCCTATCAGTTACTTTAAGTGCATTGCTTTCAATTGTGACATGCTTAGCAAGTGCACTAGTCATTACTTAACTTCTAATCTCAGAATAGTGAGACGCTATCCTGCGTTTCATCTTTTGTTTGTTTTTTTCATTACAGTATGCACTGCATGTTAGACATGCAGCCAGCTAAATTAACTTCATACTCTAAGGTAACATACACTTTGAATGTTATACATTTCACAGAATGTGAATCATTAAACACCATATTATTTTCGATATACGTGATGAAACATTTTAGCAGGGGTGCTCCACATTTCTTGCTAACAAATTGTTTGATCTTAGATTTCTCCTTATAGCACAGCATCTGCTTAAAATTCTGCCTTCTTTTATCAGAAGATTAACAAGACTGAAGCTACATAGTCCACTGTTTGTCCTTTAAGATGGCCTTGGGCTTCCTGTGATATTACTTGATGGGCTGGCATATCACCCTGGCCACAGATCATGCTGCCTTCTGGTGGTTCCATCAGCAAAAAGAAGGGAAGGTCAAGCTATGCAGCTTGACTCTAGCATAATAACCATTCTGACTCTGGGTATAAAATCTTCCTGGTGTTCTCCACCACAGTGTAGATGGTCTGTCCAGGAACCACAGACTTCCAAGGTTGCTTGAAGCTGATGGGTTTAAGTTAAGGGGGGCATCTGTAACATTGTGTGGGGACTAGATAACTGCCCTGCAAGTTGAGCCAAGGTGGGCAGTAGTAGAGCAGTTTGCCACCATGCCACTAATTTGAGACCAATCAGGGCCAATCAGGGAGCACTTAGGGGTTCTGACAATGTTTAGGAAGGCTAGTATGGAAACAGACTTGATACAGCAGAGTACTGGGGTGCAGCTCTTTAAGCCAGAATGCCAGAGTTTCCAGGAATGACGGCACTAAGTGCTTACCTGCCCTATTTAAGGGAAAAGCAAATCCAAGAAGGCAGAAGTAATTGGGAAGTTTGTAGGAATCTGGGCCATATGTACGTGAAGACAGACTGTCTGAGACTGGGATTATTGGCTCCGAGGTACGAGTGGAACATCCCCATTTTACTAAGGAGGGCTGTGGTACCACAGAATCTGGAACTGTGTTTTACTGAAAGGACTATGGTAACCAGTTATTTCATTTCCAGCCAAGCTAGTGACAGACTTTCTAAAATGTTGTGTTGGAGTATAATGGACTGCTTTCCAGAACCCATGCTTATGGATTATAGCATGGGGACAGCCTGTGCTATATAACAGACTGTTTCTACAAGTCAATTTTTTAAGGTGCAGCTCCCAAGGGGCTGTTGATCTGTACAAGTAATTTTGTGCAATGTTTTTAAATTGTGGCCACAAACATGACAAGTAGCCTGAACTTTTCTTTAGCTGCAAGCTTATTTTCTGTCGCTGTTTTCATTACTTATTCTCCTGACAAAAGTTTAGCCTGTTTTACATTTTGCCAATCAAAATGACTTGTTTGGATACACGTGCGCACACACACACACACACACACACACACACACACACACACACACACACACACACACACACACGATATAAAAAGTGTACACACCCCTGGTTAAAATGCTAAGTTTTTGTGATAAAAAAATGAGACCACAATAAATCATTTCAAAACTTTTCCTACCTTTAATGTGACCTATAACCTGCACAATTCAATTGAAAAACAAATATGTTAGGGGAAAAAATATAAAAAATAAAAACCATACAATAAGCTGGTTGCATAAGTGTGCACACTCAATACTTTGTTGAAGTACCTTTTGATTTAATTACAGCATTCAGTCTTCTTGGGTACACACTTGCCATCAAGGGCTGTGTACTACATGAACTACAATATGAACTGGCACCTCACCTAAGTGTCATGTTTAATCATAGCCTCACCTCAGGTTTCATGCCCAATGAGTGTCGCAGAGCTACAGTTATCCCACTCCACAAGGGGGGATCCACCTTGAATCCCGGAAGCTACCATCCCATCAGTCTGACGAGCCTTATCTGCAAGGCCATAGAGTGTATTATCATGGAACTTATAAACAAAGACATTGGCAACCTTAAAACACTGGACCCCACCCAGTTTGGGTTCGTGAAGGGCTGATCTTGTCCCCTGAACCTGACTGACTTCTTCAAATCAGTCTCCAGAGCCATGGACAAGGGTAAGGTGGTCCACACAGCCTGTCTAGACCTTGCCAAGGCCTTTGATACCATCCCCCACTCTGGAATCATAGATAAACTTACTAAGCTGGGCATTAATCCCTACGTCACCCAATGGGTTGCTAACTGGCTTACTGATAGAACCCACACTGTAAAAGTAGCCGACTCCAAATCCAGCTCCAGACAAGTGACAAGTGGAATACCTCAGGGTTCAGTCCTGCAACCGCTCTTGTTTGGCATCTACTTCTCTGAAGTACAAGCCAACACTAAGGGACTCTGGCTAACAAAGTTCGCAGATGACTGCAAACTGGGAGCCATTATTGAATCCCCAAATGATGTGGATACTCTATAAAAGGGCCTTGCAGAAACAGATGCTTGGTGCCAGAGCCATGGGATCAAGCTCAATGCCAAGAAATGTATAGTTATCCCCTTTGGGAAAAAACATGTACTCGTGAATAACCATATAGGTGGCAGTACACTAAACACCAAAAGTGTGATAAGAGACTTAGGGACATAGGTGGACAGTGGTCTCACCTTCGATAACCACATCGCCACAACAGTCAGGAAATCCTTCTGTGTGGCACACCTCATCACTAAGGGCTTTTCATCCAGAAAAAAGGAGGTAATTGTCCCACTGTACTCATCCCTCAGACCCATTATAGAATACAACACCCCGTTTGGTATGTACCTCTCAAGACATCTGCAACAACTGGAAAGGTTGCAGAAATACCTCACTAAAAGAATCACAGGCCTAAAGCAGATGCCCTACGCTGACCACCTTAAAAAACTCCAGCTATACTCTGTCACATATCATCTAATCAGAGGCGATCTCTGCTTAACATACAAGGCCATGTCAAACCCAGAGCTGTTGGACATGTTACATTTAAAGAAATCCCAATCCCTCAGAGCCACACACTCCAGGGATCTAAACCTTGTCATCACAATAAACAAAACATGTTTGAGGGATAGGTTCCTGACCCAGAGACTCCCCAGACTCTGGAATAGATTGCCCATACAGGTCAAGCAGAGTGCCTCTTTGGCCCCCTTCAAAAGGAACCTTGATGATTGGATGGGAGAAAGGAAATTCACCCCGGGGATCACGTCAGTCATCCTGCTAGACAGGGGTCCAGGGAAGTAAACAGTGTGGGAAGAAATAGCCAGGGAATTGTTATGGCTAGGCTTGTATAGGCCCTAGGGCTGATAGCCTAGTACCAACCTATGAAATGATCAGTGCTTTTAGGTACTATACACTCAGCTGTTTGCATCCAAGCTGCACTATTTGATTTTTTCCATGTTTTGTAAACTAAATTACTTTTTGCTTTTTAAAAAGCAAAGGGAAATGAAAAATTTTGAGCTAGATAGAACTGATTAGGGCAACGGAGCTATTTATGTTGGTGTAGAATGCAAAAAATTATTAATAACAGAGACTGTGAATGATTCTGTGACAGATGTAAATAAAGCAAATGCTTCTGAAAGTAGTAAGAGCAGTAGTTATCACACACCACATAGATCTGTAAGGCTTGCAAATATACTGGCCATCAACCAGAAAGCTCAGTTAACCAATCAGTAGAAAACGTTTTAGAGAACCAACTAATCAAAATACACTAGAATGTAAAAGGGGTCAGAGAACTTGCGTGGAAGGTGCAGCAAGACAGCCAAGAAGGAAGAACTATAACAATAATGGGAAAAATAATTATGAAAAGAAATGTACTTATCTCAGGTAATTTATCAAAAAATGTATGTAATATTGCTAATTGTCAGGTTATCAAATCATTTGTTGAATAATGATACAAGACTGTTTAGACACGGATGGTCATTCGTACCAGCCGCAGGCGCGAATGTTGTATGTACTATGAATTATCTTAGAGATTATGTAAAAAAATTTAATTTTAAGTGTTTAATAATGAAATTCAGAAATGTTCTACTTTTCTTTTTCTAAACAGAGTATGTTTAATCCAGCACTACTGAATTAGAAGTATTTTTAAATATGACGAAACAGCATTTGAACCTTATTAGAAAATAAGCCACTGAAAAAATATTTAATCTTACCACAGATGAAACTAACAGTGGGATTCAGTAACTCTGTGTAGGCTTCACGTGAAGCCTACATGAAGTTTACATGTTTCCATAGGCAGCAGCAGCAGTGATTACATATTCATGCCGCGCACTGCATTTAAACTTGAACAAGTACGGCTTCATGGCTGGCAACAGTGTTGCTGGCCAGGCATCATGTAAAGCAACACGGATAGGAAGCTTGTTTACCTTAGAGCAAACTAGCTTAGCGGGATTGCACAGAATGTCACAATGATTACCAGAGTTTATCATACAGCAATGCATATGGGTCTAAACACATTACAGGACAGTGCACACATTGCAGAGTATTGTGGAATCCTATTCCGGGCATTCTGAACAAAAGTTGTGTAAATTATCTGTAAGGGTACATGGACTACCATGTAAAATAAATTGTCAGGGGAAGTGTGTGTATTGAATAAGGACAAACAGATGAATTGTAAGAAAGAACACAGGGAAAGAGGACAGGTGAAACATTGTAATGTACAGCAGATAAGGGCATGTAAATGGAAGACAGTTGCAGCAGGAACACTAATCACATATTGACATGGTACAGTATGGACTGCACAGTGAAAATGTATATTATGTGACTGTCAGACAAGGTGATTTAACAATGCAGAAGATGTATTTGTGATATAAGCATCCTGATGAACAATGGAGAGGACATCTATCAAGGATATCGTATACAATCAGGGTTGGGTGCATATTGTGAAACTGATTTGGCTGACTATGACTAATGTCAGCAGAAGTCTCCCAACAAGTGGGACACAGTTACAACTCGTGGACAACAGTAAAAGAACCATGCACAATCATGGACAATATCAGAATAATACCACCAGTAATCCCAAGTCTGTGATACAACATATGTGGTTCTGAGTGATCAATTGTTCTGCACAAACGCACCTGTACAACTGTTATGGCATGGAAGCAATCTATCATTGTAATCAAGCACACATTCCTGACACTAACATCTGCTGGAGGTGTTAGGAGGGACACTGCTGTACCTGCATGTAATATTATGATCAATCTAGGCTAGTTGACTGGTGTGCATGGCAGATGTATATGGCACAATCCACAATGTCATGAATGTAACCCATGCATCAATGTTTCAGACAGCTATGTATGTACTGTGCACATCATCGAAGCAGGTGTCACACATGCATCTGGTATAACACCTCGATGGGGGTTACGCACCATCAGCCAGTAATGTTTATGCAACAAAAAGAATATCCAAGTATGGCCAATAAGATGTGTGACAGCACACTGTGGCAAAGGTACTTCAGTTGCACATCAATGGAAGATGTGTAAGCAGGTACTTGGAGAAGAGTGTACATTACTCAATTATTGGTGTGATGAAGGCTGTGACCTATGGAGGTATTATGGCCTTTGATGTGGATGTCCTGCACATACTCAGTAGTTTTGTTGCATACAGGGGAGTATTCACCACTGTGTACACATACTGGTGGACATTCCACATACTATCAACCCCAAGATACAGATCGCATACCAGTTGGTCTGCTTATAGGGTGTGATGCCTACGTTATGATTGGGTTGTGTGTTTGTTTTCATAATGTAACAAACCCTCCATGTTTTTGTTTCATCTCATGTGTTGTCATGGCTTTGGCAGCAATCTTTGGTGTGTGTTGATACTACCTGTATTATACTAATATCACAGTTGGAGTCCATGATTGCCAACAATCTGCAGACCTTCTGATGGCTGTTTAGACACAGGCTGTGGATGTCATTCTTGATGTATGTGACTTGAATGGACAGGAAAGGGCATAGCATACAGCTCTGATGTACGGACCTGATCACTGACCCGAGATATAGGTCACCTCACACATTTCAACATATTTAGATGCCATGTACATGATCACGTGGACTACCCACTTGGTGATACAGGTGTTGATGGCCACATCTGACAGTGTTGAGTGAATACTTCAGTGGGGACTTGTGTCAAATGTCTTGGCCTGGTCAAGTTACACAGAATGATAGTGTTGGTATCATGCATGCCCTCGATGACCTCTTTGAGGAGATCTAATAGACAAAACAGACATGGATATAGCGCTAACAACTCACACGTCTGTTGCACACAGCTGGGATATTACTAGTGTCCATTTAGAAAAGTTCTATGATGACATGTTGGTCTACCTCACAGATGGGGAGAGTCCAGATGTGTCTATACATGCATGCAATAGGTGCTGTACCCCCCACACACACTCAGATGAATTCATGTTTATGTACACCCTTCTATGGGAACATAATCCATCTGGAGGGTGTGATGAAGTGTGTATCCAACCATGTCAGGTAGGTGTATTTTCTGAGTCATGCTATAGGCAATCTGTGATGTTGTCACTGCCCATTGATTCTGTGAAATAAGCTTGGATGAAGGTAAGATGGTGCATACTGCTGATCTTGATCTGGCCTTGGGTTTGAATACAATTCTCCACTCAGGTATCATTGAGAAACTCTACCAGTTGGTGATTAACACTTATGTCACTAGATAGTGAACCAATTGGCTCACTGACAGAACACAGGCTATGAAAGTTGGTGAATCGACCTCTACCAGCAGAGCTGTCACCACTGGAGTACCCCAAGGATCTGTTATGGCTCTCTACTGTTTGGAATCTATTTCTCAGCAGTCCAGGCTAAAGTATATGGCCTTTGGTTTACCAAGTTTGCTGATTCTTGCATATTGGGTGAAATCATTGAGTCTGCCAATGACGATATACTACAGAAGGGACCAACACAGACAAATGACTAGTGTCAAAGTCACATGGCCTACAACTAAATGCAAAATGTGTCCTTCTTTTGGCCTTCTGCAAAGTGGAATTCCCTACTAATTACAGCATATACAACACTCCCCCTGTGCTGAAACCCAGTGGTGTAAGACCTGGGAATGCATGTAGATGGGGCAATCTTAATTTCAACCACCAAGTTCCACAGTGTATGGAAAGGCTACATTGTGCACCTCATAAATAAGGCCACCATATCCAGATCCGAGGATGATATAACAGCACTGCATTCAAAATTAATCAAAACACTAACAGAGTATAATGATCTCTTTTGCATGTAACTCACCAAACACCTGCACCAGCTGGACAGACCACAGGGATGTCTCACCAAGAAAATACAGGGCCTACAAGCCATGCCATAATGTATGTGGATAGACTGAAAGACCTGCCACTATAATCTGTATTGTATATGATGTGGTGACTTGTGCCTGTCCTACAGGCCAGTCTCTAACTCTGCCATGATGGGACATCCACAAATCAGCTATAGCTGATGACATCAGTAGAGTTTGGTGAGAGGAAAATGGTAATATCAGTGTCCCACATGCTGGTGTAAAATGCTCTCTCTTATGTCAAGCAAGTCCACACAGACACACAGATGAGAGCACTGAGATCAAAACCCCTACCTATCTAAGTACACAGACAACAGAACTCAGTCGTTTAAGCACACGCCATGGCACAAGTCTGATTTTTACAAGGCTGCAGGACAACTTATAGTGGATTATATCAGCACAGGATGTTGGAAAGCAGATGATGGCAGGCTTGCATGAAATGAATATGTAGGCATGTGCAAGTGTCAAAATAATGACAATCCGTGGGACTGGAGTGGTAATAGTAGGATACACACACATGATCTCCTGACTTGAGACACACACACACACACACACACACACACACACACACACACAATTGACTGCAGTGAAAACAGAACCCCTACCCATGTACACAGTCTATAACAAAAAGTAATCCAATGAGAACTAAAGGTCTAAGCTTGCAAAAAAACAGCCAAAGCAAAAAACAACCAAACCAAACCACCACAGCAAAGTGAATAAAACATTAATAAGTAAAATAATCTTCCTTGTTTTTATTTACTTATTAAAGTTTTTACTCACTTTTCCATGGTGTTCTGGTTTGGTTGTTTTTCTCTTTGGCTGTTTTTTTGCAAGCTTGGACCTTTAGTGCTCATTGGATTACTTTTTGTTGCAGTGCTGGATATGTTGTTTTCCGGAAGGGCACCCATGGCTGGAGTGGATGGTGATTCCTTGGAACTTGATTATAGACCTAACAGACCTACTATGTCCATGTCTAAGTCATTTAAGGAGAGGACAAAGATAGTGGTGCATAAGGATTTTAATCCACTTTTGAAATTGTCTTTCTATGAAAACAAGAATGCGGGTAATGAGTTTAATGCAAGTGACAAAGAGGCATTTGATTTGTTATATCGTGAACTTGAAAATGACTTTTAGATTAAAACACTTGCAATGGCAAACATATCATCTAGAGGCATGTTTGCATTATAAAATAGCCCCAAGGGGCTTACACATATTGCAAATGCCTACTCATGGAGACACATTTCCAGATCTTTTAGATAAATGGCAAGAAAATAAATATAGAAACTAGCTTCAAATATATGAAATTGCTAATAGGGTTTTTTTGAACCACAGGAGAGGCAGTTAGTTAAAAGTGTGGAAAACAGACAGAGAATGGTGAAAGGCTTTCTAGCAGTTTACATGGTGCTAGGCTTTATAACATGCTAATAATGTATGATAATAAAATGCAACAGATAAAGATAAATAAAATCCAAAGAGATTATATGGCTTTAAAAAATGGAAATATTTTTATTTGGCCAAATTAAGACATGTTTCAGCAGCTGAACATACCGAATAATGGCTCTGAACATGTAACTCCTGATGTAAGAGGGACCATTCAATCTAGTATGCCGATCCCTTCTCAGAGCATTGATGTTTTTACTAAAGTGACTTTCTAATGTTTCCTCAGAACTTCATTCTGATTCTTGTAATGAGACCATTGATAATGAGGCATTAGCTTCCACTTTGTTAAACAGACTGGTTGACACTACAGCTTTAGGAGCTAGACTATAAACTCTTGACTAAAAAGCATTTGATTTTTACAACTTTACCAGTTCCTGTAAGACTGAAGCTCCCAGATCAGAGGAAATAGTCTGTCAGCAGAGGATGGAAATTCAGGAAAATAACCAAAGTATCATAATAGAAATGATTTGGTAATTAATTTGTCTCATTTTGTTTTAAATGATGCACTTAGAAAAATCTTAAATAGAGGATTTGCATATGTACCTGCAAACTCTCCTAAACTTCATGAAGTATGGTTAGATTTAAAACTGTTTGGACCTAATGTCACTCTGCAAAACATGTTTAAGATGACTGTGGACACAGGTGGCAATGCTATTCTTAGAAAAGCACCTTTATGCCATCCCCATATCCTATGGTGGAAACCTTTAAAAGGGTATGTAAAGAAGAAATTACTATTTATTCTAATAACAGATGGGTTTCTACAATCTGACCTTTGAAGAAAAAAGGCATTAAATCAATTGAAAAATAAAGAAGAGTTTGTCATAAGACCGGCTGATAAAGGTGCAGCCATTGTGTTAATAGGTCAACAATATTATATTGGAAAAATGCAGACATTAGTACAGGAAATGAGAACATATACTAAAATAGACAGTGTCATTGCTAAAAGAGTGGTCTCTGAAGTGAAAGGGACCCTTAAAGACACGTTGGATACCAATCTCATTTCTGAAGATATATATAATTTTGTAATTGTGGAGAAACCTGTTTTTCCCGTCATAAAAGGATTGCCCAAAGTACACAAGAATAGAACTGATCCACCCCTTAGACGATACTATCGGGTCGGGGGTGGGTCACAGAGCTTATTTCAGCATGGGTTGAATATAAACTTAAGGGAGCCTTGGCTAATGCTACATCTGTACTGAAAGAATCAGCTGAATTTATGAGAACATTTTCTGAACATATGAGGAGTATGACACACATACAGAGCTTTTCTTTTGTCACATTAGATGTCAAAAGTTTGTTCACTGTAATTCCTAACGAATGTGTTATCGGCCATTAAGCAGTTTTTATCTGGTAGAGATGGATGGGACTGGAATTTGATTATGCAAATACGTTCATTTTTAAGACCGACTTTGGAGAACAATTTATTTCTCTTCTATGGATCCTACTATTAGCAACATTGGGGTGCTGCCATAGGGACAACCTGTGCAACATGTATGCCAACTTGGTGATGGCCAAATAGGAAGAGGACGTTGTCTTTAGTCAAACTAATAGATGAAGAACTTTGGTATCCTTCTACTAAAGATTTGTATAGAATGTGTTTTTTCTATGGTCAGGTACCTCAGAAGAATTGAAAGATTTTATACGGTATTTGCAAAAGAGGAGATATTTTTTTTTACATTTTTCCCTACATGTATTGGAAAAATAAATTGACTTTTTAAATGTTAAGATATATAGGGATGAATCCTCAGGACTTGCAACCCAAGTTCACAAGATAAAGTGTGGAGGAATGTCCTCCTGAAGAGAGAGAGCATGCATCCTCACCATGTGTTCCCTAACATTGTGAAAGTGCAATTGATGAGAACATCCAGAGTATGCATGGATAATTTTGTATTTCAACAGGAGGTCCAATAACTCCATTCGAACTTTCTAGCATGGGGTTACAAGGATAGTGAGTTAGAAGTTCTAAGAACTCACCTAGATTACTTAAGAAGGAACCATGGACGGCCATGGTTTGGTATTGCACGGGTGGAACAGAGTGAGAACACTATGGCTCAAAGTAAAGTTACATCTACCTACCCCAGAGTCGCTTTAAACTGCAACAACAACATAGGTTGATTTGTCAAGTGACAAGGGACAACTGGAAGATATTGGTAACCGGTGATGAACTAAGGGAAGTAGTAGGCAAATAACCTCCTTTTTCTTTTCAAAATAATTTAAACTTGATGAGATTATTATGTAGGGATGTTCATCCTCCATCATTTCCTTTTTCCTCTCAGAAGATTGGCACTTATTCTCATGGGAACTGTAAAGCTTGCAACTCTATTAACAAGAGCAACCAATTTATACATCCAGTGACTGGTAGAATATTTAAACCTTATTTATATGCCAGTTGTTGTAGCAAGAATTTAATATATATTGGCACCTGTAAATGTTGTCCGTGTTTCTAAATCGGGAAGATGAATTGAATGCTGAAGGAATGGATTATTCAGCATTTGAGTGACGTAAGATGTGGGGTTAGACACAATGCATGTTTTCAACATATTAATGTCAATTCTGGACAGGAGTTTGTTTTTATGGTATTACAAATACAATCCTCAAGTTTAAGGGGTGGGGATTTATATAATTTAACAGAGCTGAATGAAACAAAATGGATTGCGGAACTGAGGGCGGATACCTTCCCTGGACTAAATGATGTCTTACCACTCAAACCTGTGCTCAAGGGGCATAGGCCCTTCTTTTGATTTTGATTGGCTACAGATGATTTTTAATTGCAGAGATGCTTTTCTGGTTTTAGATCTGATGAAGGGCCTTGGCCTGAAAGTGCTAATCTTCCTTCTTTATTTACTTAAGGTTTTTACTTTGCCGTGGGGGTCCGGTTTGGTTCTTTTTCACTAAGTACATAGATTACAGAATGCAGTACTTTATGCAAGCACCAAAGCACATGTCTAACTTTTACAAGGCTGCAGGACAACTTGTAGTGGATGACATCAGCACTGGATGTTGGAGAGATGATGCTGGGTGGCCTGCTTGAAATGGATAGCTAGCCATGTTCAACTGTCAAAATATTAAAGTTCTGTATATTACCATATTGATGAGTGTGCATTGTGTACTATTTGGTGGTTATGTGCCAATGCACATGTATTCTTTAAAAGACAGCTTTACAAACAATATGCAAACATTTGTCCACATACTACAAGTACTGGAAAATCTGAATGTGTATTGTCATTCTAAAGATGTGCATGGCATATAAGACAACATTTGTTATTAATTTATGTAGTGTAGTTGATATATTTGTGAATAAATGCTGACAGACCAAGGTTGCAGTGCATGGGGGGAGGTAACATATGGCTGCATTGTAAATATGTGACACTTTCTTAGATAGGGCCTTTATTCTTTTTGTTTCTACATGTAGTTTCACATCATAAACACTAAATGGACAGTAAACAGAAGTAATGCACGCTATTATCCACTTTACATAGCTCATTGATGAGCAGCAGGCTTGCGTGACAGTTGGCAAAGTGTTTGCACATGTGAAATACACATTTCTACTGCTTTCCATGTTTGTGCATAGTTAAGCAGTGTGCAAACGCGAGCCCTCAATGCTAAAATTCTAAGATGTCTCAGAAATGTGGGTCTCAAACACGCCTGCTGCTCAGCAGACTCTGTGTCAGCAGATGTAAATGCAATGACATTTCTTTTGCAGCCCAGGTAATATAGGGTTAGAATCCAGGTGTATGTAATACTTTTAAATAAGTACAACAAAAAAGGAGTACGGCTGGTATAAAGGCAACAGAAAACACAAACCAGTCACCAAGTGCAGCAAACCACAACTGAATTCCAAACACAAACCAAGAAACTGCCACGACACTTTTCCTGTGAATAATGAGCTGGGAACGAAGCTTCCAGTTAAAACCAAGTTTTAATGTAGAAAACTGCCACAACACGTTTTCACTGTTAATACATTAATGTTGCTCAAGATCACCACACGTTTTCGTAAGAGTAGCACTCAAACTTCATCAGATGAAAAATTCTTCTGAGCATACACCTCCCTTTTTGTAACCTTTCAATTAATCAATTGAATCAACAAATCAATTAACATTTAAAGAAACATGCTATCATACAGTTAAATACAATGTTAAAAGCATCCCTTTCATAGTAACAGAATTTAAAACCAAATAGAAAATATATTACTAATAAATACCAATTCATTTCATGTTTAAATATAAACTGAACAGATAAATAAAACTATTATCATATAAACTGCCATTAGAATACAGTACTGAAAATTATACAAAATATATATAAAGTGTATATTTTGCTTGATGCCTATTTCACAATTTCACTGTTCTAAGCTTAAGCAAGGGAACAATAGAAATATATTCATTCATACCCGGGTATTTGTCAGCTTCAAATACCACTTGCCAGTATGTCTCTCTAAATTCCAACCTAGTTTCCCAGGCGCCTCCCCTCGATTCCCTAGACACCATTTCTACCACAAAGAAATGGTATTTTGCTTGGGGGCATGAAAGAGTGTGTTTGAATACGGCATTTCTAGGATTGCCTTTCTGGATATCATTCATATGTTCATATATCCTACGTTTGAGGGTTCTCTCAGTTTTGCCTATATAAAATCCTTCACACTCTTTACATAAAGCTACATAAACTAGCCCCTGAGAATTGCAGTTGGAATAATTATAAGCCTCTATCCATTTCTTCCTAGCTGTTATAAATAGTTTCTGCTGTTGAAGAATATATTTACATTGTGGGCATGCCCCACATTTATATGTTCCTTTAGATTTATTGGAAAATATAGAAGGGGAGTTGTTACCTTCTAATAAGTTCTTTATATTGAACCCCTTTCGAAAAACTGTTTTAATGGTCTTCCCTTTTAAATTTGGTAAATCCGTATATTCATTAAATTTAGCCCATTCACTTTCAACTATATTTCTTATAATGTATGCATTAGCACTAAAATTGGTAATGAACATTTTATTATATGTAAAACCTGCTTCACCTTGCTCTGGACCTGTTGGTACTGTAGTTTGTATTAGTCCAGTCCCTAAAACAGGTTTAAATTTCCCTTGTCTATTGTCACATACCTCCCTTTGTATATCCATTATTAATTCCAGAGGGTATTCCCTCTGCAGGAACATTTCCCTGAGTTTGTCACACTCTTCCAAAAAATCTACTTCCCAAGAAGTCATGCGACAAGCTCGAACATATTGTCCCTTGACTATGCTCTTTTTTTGATATAATGGGTGTGAACTACTAAATCTAATGTAAGTATTTCAGAAGGTGGGTTTCCTGTATATACTGGATTTAAACCCATTCTCTGTCACATGTAGAGAAACATCTAAATAATTAACGGAATCCATGGTCACTTGATAGGTGAACCTTAAAAAAGTAGTACTCTTATTAATATAATTAATAAATTCCTGGAGGATTTCATCTGTACCAGTCCAGAAAATACATATGTCATCTAGGAATCGGGTGTAAAAATTCCAAAACTCAACATATTTACTATTATGGATAAATTTATTTTCCCATACAGACAAAACCATGTCAGCATAAGTGGGAGCACAATGGGCTCCCATAGCCACCCCAGATTCATGTTTGTAAAATTCCCCTTAAAAAGACAAAAAATTATTTTTCAATACCAATTCGGCTAATTCTAAAATAATAAAAAATATAATTTTCACTAGCCTTAGAAGTACCCCTCAGGGCCTCCTCCATCCAAGCCAACCCTACCTCATGGGGTATGACAGAAAATAGGTCAACAACATCAATTGTAACAAATTTGAAATTAGCTACCTTCAAGTCAGGTGTAATACATCTCAAAAACTCCCATGAGTCTTTTAATAAATGGGTGTCTTTGCCCCAAAGGTTTTTCATTTTCCAGTCTAAAAGAGGTCCAGAGCAAGGTGAAGCAGGTTTTACATATAATAATATGTTCATTACCAATTTTAGTGCTAATGTCTACACTATAAGAAATATAGTTGAAAGGGAATGGGCTAAATTTAATGAATATATGGATTTATCAAATTTAAAAGGGAAGACCATTAAAACAGTTTTTCGAAAGGGGTTCAATATAAAAAACTTATTAGAAGGTAACAGCTCCCCTTCTATATTTTCCAATAAATCTAAGGGAACATACAAATGTGGGGCATGCCCACAATGTAAATATATTCTTCAATAACAGAAAGTATTTATAATAGCTAGGAAGAAATGGATAGAGGCTTATAATTATTCCAACTGCAATTCTCAAGGGCTAGTTTATGTAGCTTTATGTAAAGTGTGTGAATGATTTTATATAGGCAAGACTGAGAGAACCCTCAAACGTAGGATATATGAACATATGAATGACATCCTAAAAGGCAATCCTAGAAATGCCTTATTCAAACACACTCTTTCATGCCCCCAAGCAAAATACCATTTCTTTGTGGTAGAAATGGTGTCTAGGGAATCGAGGGGAGGCCCCTGGGAAACTAGGCTGGAATTTAGAGAGACATACGGGCAAGTGGTATTTGAAGCTAACAAATACCCAGGTATGAATTAATATATTTCTATTGTTCCCTTGCTTAAGCTTAGAACAGCGGAATTGTGAAATAGGCATCAAGCAAAATACACACTTTATATATATTTTGTATAATTTTCAGTACTGTATTCTAATGGCAGTTTATATGATAATACAGTTTTATTTATCTTTTCAGTTTATATTTAAACATGAAATGAATTGGTATTTATTAGTAATATATTTTCTATTTGGTTTTAAATTCTTTCACTATGAAAGGGATGATTTTAACATTGTATTTAACTGTATGATAGCATGTTTCTTTAAATAATTGATTTGTTGATTCAATTGATTAACTGAAAGGTTACAAAAAGGGAGGTGTATGTTCAGAAAATCTTTTCATCTGATGAAGTTTGAGTGCTACTCTTACGAAAACGTGTGGTGATATTTAGCAACGTTAATGTATTAACAGTGAAAACATGTTGTGGCAGTTTTCTACATTAAAACTTGGTTTTAACTGGAAGCTTCGTTCCCAGCTCATTATTCACAGGAAACGTGTTGTGGCAGTTCCTTGGTTTGTGTTTGGAATTCAGCTGTGGTTTGCTGTACTTGGTGACTGGTTTGTGTTGTTTTTTGTTGCCTTTATACCAGCCGTACTCCTTTTTTGTTGTTAGTCTGATTCATGGAGGACTGTGCAGGCAGTACCACACCCACCGGACGAAACGAGGGTCATAAGGGTTCCGAGGTGGGAGAATACCGCAAGATTGCGGGACAACTTACTCAACTTATAGACTTACTAACACCGGTAAGTCAAGGATTGTCAGTTTTGTTCGCTAAGGCTTTCAACCCTTCTGGAAATGGTATTGACAACTTACCTACCAGCAGACTGTTACCCCCTGGACAGGACAGTCATGGTACAGCTCCAGGTATACCAGCTGAGAGTTCCGGAAGTGGTAACACAAATTTTCAGGTTACACCAAATATTTTGTGTGTAAATGATGGTGGTTTAGGTGGAATACCATCTACATCTTTAGTACAAGAAAGGAACACACCAGGGGACTTTTATGACTGGCTTAGCCAACAAGTACGCTTTCAGCTTCCTGAGGGTACTCATATGAGGTCTGAAACCAACGACACCTACAGGGAAACACTGGACAAATTACAGACTGCCTTGTTAAGGTACAAGACTTTACATTTAGATAATGTGTATTTGCATCAGTGTTTAAGTAAACACATTGTACCCAAGGGATTAAGAATTTTCAAATATCCCAACAATGTTGTGGAAGGCAATGAATTCCACAAAGAGTTGCTGAATATTTTTAATGTTTGTGGCTTAGAAACTGTTCAAGTTATAATTAGAAACAATGAAAGGGAAATAAACAAAGAATTCATTGATTTGTACAATGGGCTTGTCACATCAGACTTAATGTTTAGTATTGAAATTGAAAAAAATAGATACTACAACATTAGGGTTCAAATTGATAAGAAATGTGAAGATATAATCAAAAGAAAATATAAAAAGCTTGAACGAGATATTAGAGATTATAATGATGGAATACAATACCCAGCACCCCCACGTACCCATTATAGTAAATTTAATCAAGGAAGGGATACACATCCGAATGCCCCGTACTCCAATAGGGGAGTTTATGAGGATACAAAGGAACAAGCAGGTGGTCCAGATTTTAATGACAACAACCCTGAGCCCCTTCCTCGTAGGTCTGAAAGAATTTGTGACAAGAATTTAAATGGGAACAACAACCATTTTTTCAGGGGACAATACCAGCAGAGTGGAGGGGGATACAACAGGGCCTGGCAACAGTCTTAGAATTAGATATTAGCAAAGAGCAAGGGGATGGGTATGAAATAGTTACACAAGCTGGATTTCATATTTATAATTATAGCCACTTGGAGGTGACAAGAATGTTTTAGCCTTTTTACTAAAGGCTTCAAACTTGTACCTAGTCAGAGTAGCATTTAGCTCGGACTATTTTGGATGTTAAAATGTTAATTAGAAAATTAAATCTGGAAAATATGTTTGGACATAATTCAATGGTAATATCCAACAATGGACTTAGAAAACACAGTACTTTCAATCCCCCTATACACCCTCAATTGAAAAACTTGGAAAGCAGCATTGAGAAAAGAATTAGAAATAAACTCAAGGTTCATATGTGGGGGTCCAATTTGGGAGAGAATGAATGGATACTTCTCCAAACTCTGGGAAAAAAATCCTAACATCCGGGTTATGGAGCCAGATAAAGGAGGGGGTGTTATATTGATGGATAAAATCATTTTTGATTGTAAAATGTATTCCATTTTGCAAGACAGTTCCAGATACAGTCAGATGTCAATTAATGAAATTAGTATTTTATATAAAAAATTGACCTGGCCCTTAAAGATTTGTTTGACCAGGAAGTTATAGATCATGACACATATCCATATCTGGAAACTTCAACACCTAGGGTGCCCTCGATATTCGGGGTCCCTAAGGTTCATAAAGATGTATCCAATCCCCCCCTTAGACCAATAGTGGCATATCAAGGATCCAAGATTTCCCCTTTATCCAAGTTTTTAGACTGGAAAATGAAAAAGTTTTGGGGCAAAGACATCCATTTATTAAAAGACTCATGGGAGTTTTTGAGATGTATTACACCTGACTTGAAGGTAGCTAATTTCACATTTGTTACAATTGATGTTGACCTATTTTCTGTCATACCCCATGAGGTAGGGTTGGCTTGGATAGAGGAGACCATGAGGGGTACTTCTAAGGCTAGTGAAAATTATATTTTTATTATTTTAGAATTAGCCGAATTGGTATTGAAAAATAATTTTTTGTATTTTCAAGGGGAATTTTACAAACAGGAATCTGGGGTGGCTATGGGAGCCCATTGTGCTCCTACTTATGCTGACATGGTTTTGTCTGTATGGGAAAAGAAATTTATCTATAATAGTAAATATGTTGAGTTTTGGAATTTTTACACCCAATTCCTAGATGACATATGTATTTTCTGGACTGGTACAGATGAAATCCTCCAGGAATTTATTAATTATATTAATCAGAGTACTACATTTTTAAGGTTCACCTATCAAGTGACCATGGATTCCGTTAATTATTTAGATGTTTCTCTACATGTGACAGAGAATGGGTTTAAATCCAGTATATACAGGAAACCCACCTTCTCAAATACTTACATTAGATTTAGTAGTTCACACCCATTATATCAAAAAAAGAGCATAGTCAAGGGACAATATGTTCGAGCTTGTCACATGACTTCTTGGGAAGTAGATTTTTTGGAAGAGTGTGACAAACTCAGGGGAAATGTTCCTGCAAAGGGAATACCTTCTGGAATTAATAATTGATATACAAAAGGAGGTATGTAACAATAGACAAGGGAAATTTAAACCTGTTTTAGGGACTGGACTAATACAAACTACAGTACCAACAGGTCCAGAGTAAGGTGAAGCAGGTTTTACATATAATATGTTCATTACCAATTTTAGTGCTAATGCCTACACTATAAGAAATATACTTGAAAGTGAATGGGATAAATTTAATGAATATACGGATTTACCAAATTTAAAAGGGAAGACCATTAAAACAGTTTTCCGAAACGGGTTCAATATAAAGAACTTATTAGAAGGTAACAGCTCCCCTTCTATATTTTCCAATCAATCTAAGGGAACATATAAATGTGGGGCATGCCCACAATGTAAATATATTCTTCAACAACAGAAAGTATTTATAACAGCTAGGAAGAAATGGATAGATGCTTATAATTATTTCAACTGCAATTCTCAGGGGCTAGTTTATGTAGCTTTATGTAGAGAGTGTAAAGGATTTTATATAGGCAAGACTGAGAGAACCCTCAAATGTAGGATATATGAACATATGAATGATATCCAAAAAGGCAATCCTAGAAATGCCCTATTCAAACACACTCTTTCATGCCTCCAAGCAAAATACCATTTCTTTGTGGTAGAAATGGTGTCTAGGGAATTGAGGGGAGGCGCCTGGGAAACTAGGCTGGAATTTAGGGAGACATACTGGCAAGTGGTATTTGAGGCTAACAAATGCCCGGGTATGAATGAATATATTTCTATTGTTCCCTTGCTTAAGCTTAGAACAGCGAAATTGTGAAATAGGCATCAAGCAAAATATACACTTTATATATATTTTGTATAATTTTCATTACTGTATTCTAATGGCAGTTTATATGATAATACAGTTTTATTTATCTTTTCAGTTTATATTTAAACATGAAATGAATTAGTATTTATTAGTAATATATTTTCTATTTGGTTTTAAATTATTTTACTATGAAAGGGATTATTTTAACATTGTATTTAACTGTATGATAGCATGTTTCTTTAAATGTTAATTGATTTGTTGCTTCAATTGCTTAATTGAAAGGTTACAAAAAGGGAGGTGTATGCTCAGAAGATTTTTTTCATCTGATGAAGTTTGAGTGCTACTCTTACGAAAACGTGTGGTGATATCTAGCAATGTTAATGTATTAACAGTGAAAATATGTTGTGGCAGTTTTCTACATTAAAACTTGGTTTTAACTGGAAGCTTCGTTTCCAGCTCATTATTCACAAGAAACGTGTTGTGGCATTTTCTTGGTTTGTGTTTGGAATTCAGCTGTGGTTTGCTGCACTTTTAAATAAGTACTGATAATGCAAGAAAATAAATCTTTATACTACATTCACCATATGTTCTTGTGTGTTGACATAGTGCAGCATGCTCACGAAGCATTCTGCGGTGGTAACCACACAACAAAAACAATCTATTCACTGTCATTTAGCATTGGTGCATGATGCAAACAGAGGCCAAAAAGTGAAGGGCTCCATTGTTTTTTTTTTTTTTGTTTTTTTTTTTTGGTACTTGTGTGTTGTGTGTGATTCTATTTTTTTACCAGACTACAGGTGTTAAAATGGGGGGGCAAGACAGGAAAACAATATAGGAATGCGCAGGAGTGAGGTAGAAATGAACCACAGTTATCCATTTCTTCAACAGTGTAAAATTAAAATATGTACAGAATATTAGCTGAATTTGGACTGTCACCTCCACAAAAAGCGGTGACAAAAACACAATCATGTATAGCCAAATAGGCTAAATGAAGTGAGTCAAGAAGACATGTGTGCAAAATGGAGAGCTATGTATTGGACAATATTATTTTTTGTGGGACAGGTACCCACTTTTTTTCACTTCACTAAGACAGGAATTCTGGGTAAAGGATGTTAATATTTCCTGAGTCAGGTAAGTTGGATAGGTGAGGAAGCAAATGCAAAGATAAAGGACAAACAAGACAAGACACAGGAACAGTGTTGGAGGCAAAAGGTTGGGGGACACCATAATTAGCGGTAGGGAGGGGACAACACAAGCCCATGCCCATCAAACATGGGGACATTTAGAATCTGGCCCACACCTTCAGGACTGTCATCACTGTAACCTTATTCTGCTGGCTGCTAGATTGCTTAATGTCTTCTCCTATACACCATGATGGAGAGCAGCCCTTCCATCCAACATAGGTGTACAGCAATGGTGCAGTGCATGACTCTGCATACCAACTCTGTCATCTCCTGGTGGGTGATGAAATCCCCTCTACCATTATTCCTGGAGAGTACCACAGCACCAGCTGCCAGGGTAGTGTTATCTGAGGGCACAGGTAGTGCAGGGGCAGCAGAGGCAGTACTACCAGGATGGGTCCCAGATGTACTGGGCATTGGTGCCTGAGCCAGTGGAGCACAGGCAGGCTAAGTCACTAGGATTGGCCTACCTCACTGTGTTGTGAATCATTTAGTGATTTGTTACAGATGGATTCTATGGAGACATTTTGACAATACATAATAGAAAATAAAAAAAGTGACATACAATACAACTTTTTTTATCCAAAGTTTCACATTTAAATATCCTTCCTATCACTTACAAACTATAATTATGGATTACTCAAAGTTAATCCTTGCACTGTGCAGATACTGCACATATGCTTGGCCTAATTATACATATTACAGTTAACATCAGAGCATTTATGCACTTATGTAGAATTTAATTTATGCAATATTATTAAAAAATTGCAGTACTGTATAGTTGTTACTCATGACATTTGAACCCACAACCTCTGACTACAGTCTTATACTTGACTCCTAAAGTTGGTTTGTGCTACAGACTTATGCATAAATACTTGCCTTTAAAGCTAGGGTATGCATGCTTACTTTGCTACTACTGTGTAGAAAATAAAAACATTTTTCTTTAACTTTTTCAGCTACAATAATACTTCTCTTGTGCTGCATACATACCACTTGCTTCCCACAGTCTCTCCAAATTATCAGCATGAGCTTGCCTATTTGCCACTATTTCAGGATTAGCTGTGAAATGAAAAGAACAGAAGATAGTTATACATACCAGTCTTGCCTATGTTTAGCTTTCTATTTATTATATGTTCTCTTTATTAGTACACTTACACAACTGTGGGATGTTGTTAATTTGAAACTCATCCAGCCACTGGTTGAGTGCATCCCTCTTGCACCATTTTAGGTCATTGAAGTGGTGCTTGCACTGTTCTTCAGTGTGTGAGATGCTAGTCATACTGCATACAGCCTTGGCAAGACTATTCCAAGCCTCAGACTTCTACTGGGAGCCAGAACAGTCCCCCTGCAGAAGCCTTTGGCTGCAACACTTTACCAGGAATCCAGTAAAACTTCTGGACTCCTGAACACCACAGCTCTGTGCCTTAAACTGGCACCTTCCCTTCTAACACCGGACATCTCTAATCCCAAAGCAGTAGCAATATAATTGTTTCCCACCAGTTCCAGTTATTGTATTTACTGGTAGTGTGTAAACCCAATAAATGATGCCAACCGCATTTGAGCAATTTTAGTAGATAGCAACAGTGCCAAGCAGGGAGGAAAGCAATTCTGGAAATTGTAAGGTTAATCTGACACTTGATATTAGTTTGAGGGGTTTCTATTGTTGTAACTCTAAGGTGATTTAACTTTGCAAACATGCACTGGGGGCACCAATGTCATGACCTGATATGTGTTTGTTTGGCTTTATACACTGTAAATTTTTTTTTACAGTGTGAGATTCAAACCTATGCATAAGGGACAATACATTATCTTCCACAGTAGTGACTTTCCATCTTTGCCACAGGAGAAGTACTTCTTAGACATATTCATGAATCATTTGTAAATACAAATAAAGATTGAGATGTTAACCATGTATGCGTGTGACCTGACAAGGTCCTTGTATATACATTCATTTGTGTGTGTCTTATTTAAGTGTGAAGTCCAGACAGCAGAATTATACTTATAGAAACAGACCGTGTACCCTCCAGTCATACATCTGAACCTTCAAAACATAGTAAAGGTGTCAAATCCCTCAGTTCCACTATTTATAATGATGTATAATGTGAAATAGAACAGTAAAAATGTATGGAATTTCCTGCATTAGAACCCAGAACCAGGTGTATGCCAGCCCTACATTTAAACCTGTTGCCACAGGAATATTGAAATAAGACTTGCATATTTTCCCATTCATTACTATAAACTGAATTTTCAACAGTAAAAATATGTTGTGCTTCCTTTATTAGAACCCAGGAGCCCTACACTTACATCTCCTGCCACAGGAATAGTTAAATAACACTTCCACAATTGCCACAGGAATAGTTAAATAACACTTCCATAATTGCCTATTCATTTTTAACTTGTGTGTGTTAACCATCATGCAATGCCTCTTAGCATGTTTGTGAGGTGCCCACCGGAATTAATAGAATGTATCCATTCTGAAACTGTCTGCCTCCTATCTGCAGGTGTTCAATGGCTGCAGGTGTTCAGGAAATGTGCTGTCACTAAACATCATTTAATGGTATTGTGCAATGTAAAGCAAAAACTGCAACAATGCATCCTTTTTCACCTTTATGCTGTCTACACTCCTGTCTGCAGGTGTTCTGGCTGCTTTCTGTGTGGGCCACTATTCCAGGTTTGCACAATAAGCATCATGCAAATGAGTTAAGTAGCACTAAACATGACATTCATTGTGTTTCTACATTTTTCCTGTTTGAGCTAAGCCATGCAGCTTACAAATACTAGCATTAAAAAAGGGAAAATTATGACAAAGGAAGAAAATAAATCTATTATATCAACAGCACTACAAAAAATTATTTTGGTACACATGAAATATTTTCACACAGGTCTGGATCAGAACACTCACGCCAATGAGTCTTCAAAACACAGTAAGGGTGCCTTATCCCTCTTTGCCACAGTAACAGCTTTGAGGCAGAGAATGAAAATCATTGTGCATACAACCAACTGCAACATAAACAGTACTAAGAAAACATCTGATCACCTGTATATCACTTGTATATAAATTGTTTGTATACACACACATATATATATATATATATATATATATATATACATATAAATATATATATATATATATATATATATATATATATATATATATATATATATATATATATATATATATATATATATATATATATATATATATAAATATCTATTATATATGGGATCACTACTAAATCCCGAATTATGGAATCTTGAGACTCTGAATCTCAAAGATCAGAATCTCGAGATTCCTCAATACTGAAATAAAAAGAAACAAAATAAAAAGGCATATGCAGGAGGGCATGCCCCCCAGCACCCCCCCCACACTTAAATATACCAACTCTGAGATCGCACTACAGTGGAGTGAACAGCAAAATTTCCAGTTCGCTCTGTACGGAAATATTTTGCCGTTCACTCCACTATGGTGCGATCTCGGAGTTGGTATATTTAAGTTGCAGGGGGTGTGGGGGGTGCAGGAGGGGTTACCCCACTGCATATGCTTTAAAAGAGTTTGTTTTTGTATTTTCGATATTACGGAATTTCGAGATTCTCGTCTTCGGGATTTAGAGTCTCGAGATTCCGTAATTCGAGATTTAGTAGTGATCCCATATATATATATATATATATATATATATATATATATATATATATATATATATATATATATATATATATATATATATATATATATCAAACATTTCTTTGACACAATCCTCTTACATTAATCTAAATATTTTGATTCATATTTGTATTAATATGTTTTGGAGTTATACTTGGTTACGGTACTTTCTATTTTTTGTTACCTATGTAATCCTACATTGTTTTGTAACTGGAGCTTTTCTCCTTGGGTCTCCACTGAAAACGGGCTCCTGGCCCAGCTGGACCAACCCGGTTAACAAATGTCAAATAAATAAATCTGACAGTTGTTTGTACATGTATTAATTTCAGATGTAGTGCACGGAGTGATCACACAACAATTTATGACTACTTCCTGCATAAATGCATTTATGTCTTCTCCCTCTGTGTTTGTTGCTCATTCTTGTTTTATCTGACCAGTAATCTGAGACATGCAGTCTAAGATATTCTGTATCATTGTCCTTAAAATGTGTGAGGATATTAAATGGCAAAATATACAGTTGACAAGAAATGAAGGGGAGGTTCGATGCTACTGAACAGAAATTGCGAAATGTGTGCTGCTTACTAACATTTAAAACCTTGATACAATTACTTCTACACTTTGTAAGTCTAACCTGGCTGACACACACTGGAAGTAATGAAGTCTGAATTTATTTTTATTTATTTAACATTTGTTGACTGGGAAAGTCCAACTAGGACAGAGCCTATTTTCAGAGGAGGCCCAGGGAGAAACACTCCAAAAGCATGTCTTTAGAAAGTGGGAGGAAACCGAAGTTCCCAGATGAAACCCACATGAATGCAGGGAGGACAAGCAGACTCTACACAGAAAGCTCCCCAGCCGAGAATCAAACTGGAGAACCTCTTGCTATGAGGAGACAATGTTAACCACTGCACCACTGCTGTGTTTTAATTCTCCCTACCAGTAATCATTCACAGTTGCAATCCTTTACAACAAACACTGAGGAAGTTCATGCACTGTTTACATCTGATAAACAGAGCCAAGTATTTGGGTTTCATCAGTTCCAATGAGTTTACACCTCACTTGCATCTTCAGGGTTCTCACAGCCCTGAATCTACACTATAAAAATGGAATGTTGTAGCTAGGGAACCTGAAGGTGCAGAGATTTGTTTATGAGGATAACACAGAAGAAAATATTACTTTGGGATTTATCTGCACAGAAGACTACTGATCTTGATAAGATATACTTTTAGTTTTCAACTATATACTGGATATCCTAAAATATGCATTTTATATATATATATATATATATATATATATATATATATATATATATATATATATATATGCATTAACAAATGCTACTTTTATCTGTATGCATTTCTTAGAAGTATACTGATGGCATAAGCATGTTTGTCAGGGCATTTTACTTTCTCAGATGCACAGCATTAATGGTCATCTCAAGTGCTAATGTTACAACTGTTTTTTCTCTTTACACTTTTCTATTGTTATTTCTGTGAAATGTTAATGTCCTATATTGTCAATGACATGGGGGGGGTGTTCTAGGATGGCCCATACACCCCTACTAGGGGAGTGCTGGCCACAAGTAGAGCTGACTGGCAACTGCATAAAATTGAATGTCCTGTGGTAAATGTATGTACATTGCAGAAAACAAACAAAGGCAAGGCTCCAGGTTTTTCAGCAGTTTAATAAAAGAACAAACAAAGCTCTTTCACAATGATTCTTCTTCAGGTGTATGAGTACAATCTAAGTAACACCATTCTTATGCCATTTAAACCCAGTCACATGATTAACTTTGTTTTCTGCAACTGTTCTTCTTTACTTGTACAAAGGCACCTGGATATTGTGGGGATGTATTTTTTTGTCTCAAATGTGTACACATGTTTTGGGGAAAGTTTATTTGATAGCACGTTTAGCAGTTCACTGACAATTTGTTAGCAAAATGTGTCATGTGCCTGTTTTGGTGGTGGGGTAGCAAAAGTCCATGTCTGTGCTGGCCCAAAATTTTGCTATTGTTACTCTCCTCCTTTTTGATTCAACCTTGCTTTGTGTGTGATTGTAATATGTTACAACCATGCAATTCCTTTTTTTACATTTGAATATCTTGACTTTTATGTTTCTGCAGTGGGTAATAGTGAAATACTACCTTTTATGTGTTATATCGAAGCAGATTTGTCTTCATGTGCTACTTATGTGTATTATTCTTCTTTTGTGTTTTATGTTACCAAAGACTATGGCACCCATGCATCCTAATCCCAACAAATCCCCTTCAGTGACCCAATGAATGAAGTCATTCTGGAAGCATTTAGGTGGCATATTGCCTTTCGGTTTGACAGGGGATGTGGGGATATGCATGGCAGAATGCAAATTTGGCAGAAGAGAGTGGCTGATGTGACTGCAGTAGGTGGCCACAGCAGGACATATTGCCAAGTGCATCATACTGCCACTAATGTGATTGCACTGGGCAAGAGGTGAACAGCTGCAGTGGCCCGTGAACAGATGGCTACTTGGGTGGCCTGTAACAGAGTCATCATTAACACCAAATGAAGAGGTCCTGTTCACTGTCAGGGATCCAGACAGCTCACTGGAAAGTGCACAACAGCATGTCATTGATGTTGGTGCGGCTGTTTTAGGAAGGACAAGCCTGTCCCAGGAATAGTGTCCAAGTAGGTTTACCTATCTCAACTGTTAAATACTTCTTGTATAGTAAAATATTGACATCAATACTTAAGTTCTGTTTAACATTTATTTTCTTTTGGGGGGATAGTTGCAGATTGATACAGTTAACACATTCTGGTTGATTGGACATGGGCTAGGGTGGACGTGTCATCCAAGTTCTTGTTAAAAGTATCATTAATGAACATATAAAGGGGAAAAAGCTTTAACCCTCTGTATTACTGTTCATTGGGAGGATGGTGTCCTTACCTTCTGCTTAACTTCTTCCAGGACCATTCACCATAGGGAGCCTACAATCATCTGCACATGGTAAGCCACAGATTTTTATGTCAGTACTGATGAGCAGTTCAAAGAAATATTTAGTTTGTGATGTGGGTGTCAGGACTGTTATGTGAATTGCTGTAATGTCTGTAATAGTGGCACCACTGTCAGTTTGTTAGCATATATTGGACTGTAGTGGTGTAGGTATTTTTTTTCCTGTGTTTGTTGCTTATTATCACAGGTGATCCTGACAGAGGAAGTGTGGGACGCCTACCATCTGATGTCAGATTATCAGCAGACACTGATGATAATGGCGGCCAAACAGAGGCACAGTTGGGGTTTGCATCTGACATTGAGGTTGGCATTCAGCCATTCCCTGTAATTCCATCATTCACAGCCAGTAGGTATATGCCACCCCTTTCCAGTCAGCCCTCAAATATTAGACAGGTGGAGGGTGAGACACTCAATCAGGGTAGTGCAGTTACTGTGTATTCAGTGCCTGTTGATTCTAGCTGTAGCCAAAGTGTGGGCGAGGTGCTATGCAAGAGAGTTGTTTAGGGGTGCTTGGAGGAGGCCTGCTGTCTATATTCCACCTGATCCAGGTGTGTCTTCCCATGCCACTTCACATAGGTTTAGGGCCATCATAGAGACATGTTCCAATAGGTCCTCCAGATAAATGCTTAGGGTAGTAGATGTGGCACAGGCTGACATGCCTGACTACCTCCACTGTGTTGCCGAATCAATGGATCGAATTAATGATATGTTGGAATGGGGGGTGTCTGTGATGGAACATCTGGTGGGAGGTGGAAGGCATCCATGTGAACATAGGTCAGCCACATAATTTGATGTTACCCAATGTGGCAGTGCCCAATCATGCTCCCATAGTGGGGCTACTTCCAGTGTTCCATCAGTGGTTGAGGTGTTCACACCCATACATGGCAGGCCATCGGCTATGGTGTTGTGGTTCTGGGCATCCTTGTAAGTAGAGCTATCCAGCAGACACCAGTCATGTTCAGGTAGCAGCAGTGCATCTGACCATGGGCATGGACATGCCAGTGCACCTCTTGGAAGAGCCAGTTCTCGTGGTTAGGTACAGCAATGAACTGGCACCTCTATCATGCATGGCTCGCACATGTCCGACATCCCAAGACATGGAGCCAGCACCAGCTTGGCTGTGTTCTTGCAGACGCTCGCACAATTTCACCTCTAGGGCCCATATAGATGCACACAACAGTTACATGGTTCAGCCATGAAGCTTAAAGCTCATTTTGTCGCACTGGCCATTTGCTATTTTATCTAAATGTCTGCCTGTTTTTGCTTTCTTATTCACACACACTCATTTATCTCTTGTGCCAACCTAGGCCCCCCCACACACACACACAAAAAACACCCTATGCCAGTGATAACGGTACCATATCCTGGTTTTCTATCTTCTGGATTCATGGACACATAAGCTTTGTGTCTGATTCTCAGGGTGCTAGCTGACTTAGTGCTTAGTATATCTGTGCTTGTGATGACATTTTGTACTTTTGACATACTTTGGTCTTAGAAAGTTAAGACAGTTGACAGAATCAAAACAGTTTTCTGCATCAGTATTTTTACGAATCTTTTGAAGGTTGTGAAGTCTGATACTGAAATATGCCTCATTACTTTCTAACTTCGCTCTTCAATGATTTTCTAGTACAGAAGTATGAGGCCAAACTGAGGACATTCAGTGCCCAGCGGTACTTTTGAGAGGTATTACTGTGTGACTCTTTCATGCCTGAGGCATATTACTTGATAGAGGGCACATGTATTAACATAAGTCTCTGATGTCATATGTTGAAGTCATTGCTGTACAAATTACCCACCTTTTACTTACATCACCAAGTAACAACATGCAAGGATATGCCAATTCTGTTTTAACGCTCCAGGTTCAACACTTGCCTTGTAAATCCATCAGTTGCTACAGTTTTAGTTCATGACTGAGTGTATCTAATGCTAGGAGTACACAGCCATTACATGGGTAGCAAAAGTTGTGATCATTGCCTGGCATCAATATTATTATATGTTTGTGCATAGGATGAAAGTTTTAGCCAGTTAGGTGGTGAATGATTGTGCTATATGCTGCTTTTTAGCAAAATGCGAGGGCATACTGAGCATGCCTACTTCTGCCTACACCCACAGCAGTTGCTGGTTCACCCTCTGACTCCTCACCTGCATGTGGCTATGGTGACTTTGCCATTGGTGTTGAGATATGCGCCCTTCTCCTTGTTGATCCTACTGAAGCAGTTTTCACAGGATGATGTTGTGAAGCATGGCACAGATGGTGAATATTTCAGTACATGTATGTGGATTGTACTGCAGGGCTCCCCCAGATGTATCTAGGCATCAAAACTGCGACTTCAGCAGCCCAAACACACACACTATGATATTTCTGGTTTGAGTGTTTGCCTCATTATGGCATTCTTCAGCAGGTGTGTGTACATTTCTGATGGGTGTCCTCAGCCATGGTTCCAGTGCATAACCTACATCCTCCAGTAAATGACCCTGTAGGATACCACTCAGAGAATATCTGATACAGTTGAGAGGTGTGCCAGATGCACGAGTCATGCTAACTGCCTGGATTGCCAGCACACACACATTCAAGATAATTCCCTTAGCATTACACACAACTTGGCAGTTAATGGAGAGGAAGCCCTTTCTATTTATGTATACCCTTCCCTGTTCCCCTGGGGGTGTCTTGATTTCTACATGTGTACAATCTCTTGCACCCAGTACTTCAGGGTAGTGTGCTACAGGGTAGAACTCTTGCATATTTGTGGCCCTGTCCTCAGGAGTAAGGGGAAAATATATGTGGTTACTGGCATGTTGGAGCATAGCATTCAGGAATGGATGGAAGATTGTGGATGCTGATGCCTGTGACACCCCCAGCCTATCCCCTGTTGGTCTCTGAAAGGTTCCTGTAGCTAAAATTCCAAGTGCTACACATATCTTTATCGCCACTGGTATTGGTTCCCTCTTGGTTTGCCCTGGGATTGAGTTGAAGACGACAGAGGTTGCAGAGTTCTGTAGTGTCTACCTACACTGTAAGCACTCTACAATTTCCACCTACTGCATACTGCAATAAGTTGACCAGGGTCTGAAAACTCTTCTTCTTGGCCATGGTGCATTAGCAGCATCAGCAGGATAGACTTCACACTGCTGCACATCCACATGAATTAAACAGCAGCAACACGAACATTCTGTGTAGACCCATTTCCATGACTACATTCCAAAAGGTTTTGGAATTTGCAGGGAAAACCAGCACTGAGTCTACACTGTTGCTTTATAGCTTGTTGAATACCTCCTCCATCTTGGATTGGTTGATTAGCATACAGTTCAGCTGCTTATGCTGTAATTAGCCTGTCATGGTGTTTGAAGTGGTTTTGCAGGGCTACAAATCATGTAAAGCCACTTAATACAAAACAGTGTGCTACCATGTGCACAACGTGTCAGGCACATGGTCTTGGTGGACCATGTAGGGTTTATTGAATCTGCCTGTAAGATTATAAAAAGTTCAAAGGAGAATATGAACTTCTGTATTACACAGGCAGAAATAGGTAGGGCTATGGTAATGCTTAATATGACTGATTATCAGAAGGGGATGTTTAAGTTGTTGTATGATTGTAAGGATTATGAAAAAGGGATCTATATCATATCAAACGTACTATTTCGCAAATGATTATTAGCAGAATACTAATAAACAAAAAACAGTAAATAACGAACGTTCTTTTAAGCAAAATGTTTTGCTGGGAAAACAACCCAATTTGCCCTCTTCCCCACAGTAGTGCAATCTCAGAGTTGATATAGTTAGTTAGGGGTGTGTGGGAGGTGTAGTGCCCCACTACGATGTGCTTTGTTTGCTGATGTTTTTCTGTGGTTCGCTGGGTTTGCCAACTGGTTTTTAACCCAGTGAAACTTTTTGCTTAAACGAACATTCGCTATTTAGGGTTTTCACTTATTAATGTTCAACTAATAAGCATTCACTAAACAGTATGTTCGGTGATATGATATAGACCCTGGAAAAGTGATATGGTAAGGATATCAGCAGAGCTTATTGATTCATACATTGAAGAATGGTTAATAGAAGGGTTAATAAGTCATGCAATGAGTATGAGAGAGTAAAGACATCAGAAATCAGTTGTATTTTTGGGTTACTGAAAATTCATAAAAAAAATTGGGACCACCACCTCTTAGAGCTATTATTGTTAGTGGAGGAGGGAAAGCTGAAGCAATTACTGTTTATGTAGAGTATATGTTAAAATGCTGGATGTGGTATAATTTTATTCAATTTGAAAATCATTTGTTTTAGACAGAAGACTGACATAGTGATGGCAGCCTTGATAGTTCCCAGCTATGCTAAGATTCTATGAATAGATGGGAAAAGGGAAATATTTATAAATCTCAGTATACAAAGTATATTTTTTATAAACACTAGTGGTGATTTTTTTGTGTGGAGATATGAACATGATTTTTTTAGAATTCATGAATTATTTAAACAACGTATGTGAATACTTGAAATTTTCTTGGAGTAAAGGCAAGAAATACGTCAATTATTTAGATCTTGTAATTTATAATAATCTAAATGAGAATTTACTCCAAACCAAAAATTTATGAAATCCCTGCAGAATAATCTCAGTTTTGACAGTATACATTCACGCAATTTGAAAGAAAATAAAGCTATAGAAGATTTGCTTGATTCCCTCCACAGAGAAGTTCTAACACAATTAAATTATTTGTTGATATGCTTACTACTTTTACAACAAGAACCTCGAGTAAGGCTACCAGTTAATATAGTGAACAGGAAACCGGTTTAGAGCTTAAATACTAGTTGATTTTACCAATGACTGTAAACTATCACTGTTGATTTCACACAATTTTCTACTAGAATGTTTCCAAGCCACTGACATCTATTTATATTACGCAAGTGGCATTACTTCGATTGATGGAATACTATTAATTTGCTTTTCTTGCTTTAAAGGGTATTATACCCAACTTTTGTTGGTTTAAGGCATATGCTTGAAGAATGGTCAGCCATGTTTTGCTTAAAAATTTAGAAAGTGCAAAGCAAAAACCAAAAAACAGATTTTTGTTTGACAAATCCCACACCCACTGTTATGTAATCAATTCTGAGGCCAATGCACCTCAGAGACCAGGGAATTCCTCCTGCAGTGCTCTCCACTGATTAGACTGTACTGCACATTTTTATGTCTTAGCCAAGTGATTTCAAACGTCAAACAATTTTCTACAAGAATATTTCCAAGCACATGGTTCTTATAGCTTATTTTATAACTATATCCAAACCAAATGAAAAAGAGGTTGCACAGACAAACCATTCAGTAAAAACTGCAAGAAAGGCCCAGCCAAACTAGAATCTCCATTGTGTAATACTTTAAATCTACTGTACTGCAAGCCTGTGGGATATGTGTAACTGAACTCTTAAGGGTATACAAGTGTTTCACCTACTGTTAAAGTCATGATGGGCACACTCAAGTTAATAAAGCCAAACCCCACTAGTTGTAGACATGCATATTTGACATTTTTCTTCACCTTGTCAATACAGCATAAGTGGACTAAGCCTGATGCCCATAAACATTAGTGTGACTAAGATGTTCCACAAAACATCCAAAGCAAAGGGTAAAAAGCTCAAATAGACAAACCATGCAATAAAAAACTATAGGACACTGGTGCTATGTCTAGTGACTTAAACGTAAATATTTATTCATGCCATACTTCTTAATTTTTCCTATAATAATTACTCTGTGAACCACTTATTCAATTATTTGACATTTGTTGGCTGGGTTAGTCCGACTGAGCAGCAGCCCTTTTCAGCTGAGGCCAAGGAGAAAAGCTGCAAAAAGTACAAGTAACAAAAGTAATCACACGACAGTTATAACTAAAATTACAATAATTACAATATGTATGAGATGTATGTTGAAACATGTTAGAAAATGGTCATTAAACTGAAAATATAATAAAGTACGAAGTTTCATACAACAGTAAGCAGAATACAGAAAATATAGATAAGTTTGTAAAACAAAGTAACAAATATATAAACAGGAGATGAGCCCAGGGCAAGAGCCAATTTCCAAGACTACAGCTGTGCAAGCTGCATGAGTGAACAATGATGCCCTATGACTTTCCTGAAATAAACAACTGTATACACAGCTTTGTGGAGTAAAATTTCCTTCTGTAAATCTGCCTAGTTTACAACAAATTATTTTCTAAAGTTTCTGCTACTTAAGTCTGTAACTAAATTTTTTGCTTACCTTCTCTTAATATCTCTCATTTCTATAGCCGTTCATTTTTAAGTACTACATTCTACAGCTCAAATCTGTTCAGTTACCCAGTAACTCTAATCTTGCAGCTTGTCCATGATGCAAAAGGCATTAGGTGCCTTTGTGCAATTGTACAGATGCTTTTCACAAGCTCCTACTCGTACATTCTTATCAGGCTGCAGCACCACTGATGAGGCTACAGCAGCATTTCCTCAGCAATACTAATAAGAGTAATAAACTCATTTTTAAGTAAATCAAATAGATTAAGTGCAAAGGATTTCTGTTTAAATCTGGGACACAGAGATGCATCCCAGGGTCTGAAGTACACAATCAAAATAAAAATGTCCAGCATTGAGGCAACACAGCTCTGTACTCAACTTTGCTAGTGGCAGTAATATTGTACTGAGGGGCTGGGGTGACATACTTATCTGGCTACAGAATTCATGAGAGAGATAAGGTTTTCATTCCCTAGCAACTCACCAACTCAAATTCAGGCAAAGCAAGTAAATTAAGTGCACAGGATTTTTATACATGGCTAGGATATCAGCACAAAGTGGATGGCTATCCGCATGTGAAAAACTCTCAAGGATAAAAATTGTACAGAATTTACATGGAACAGTTTGCACTTCCAGCTTCTTCCACTAGTTAATGATGCTGATGGTTTGAAGTCGTGTTACGTTTCATCTCATTCACCTGTGACTACTTACCGCTTCCTTGAACTTGCTTATAATGTTCTTTTTTATGCTACTCAAATATATATACTTTTTTCTACTTTGTATCCACATGTTGCCGTTTTTCTTAAATGTGTGTATAACTGTAGACATCATGCTGCTTTGTTAGAACCGTTATGTAAGTAGAACTTTTCTCCTGAGACATCAACTGTGAATGATCTTATCGCCCAGTAGTATGCAGTGAAGAACTAAACCATTTGAGAACATGTGATACTAGATCAACCTCATTCCATTTCCAGTAAATGAATTATTTTGCACCCTTTGTGGCATGCCATCCAGCTGGCCATCAGCTACTCTCTACAGATACTGCTGTAGCCTCTTTTTTCTCATTCCCCGGGTTCTATCCCTGGGCCTTAGACTGCACCCATTGTGGGTTATGAAGGGGAGGTGTGTCAGACTGCAGCAGGCAGTATTACAAATGATGTCCTGTATGCCAGGGGATTATCTGCATGCGCTAACCGGATGACACTACAGCCATATGCATCATCATGAGCAGCATTGCTTAGCTCTGGCCTCCCTCTTTACTGCCAAAATGATAACGGTAATATGTTTCATAGTTTGTCTCATCCTCCTCACTGGGAGCATGTTTGATCATAGACAAAAACTTCTCCCTCCCACAGTGGATAATTTGGCAAAAAGCTATTACTTCCTACATCCCCATTCCCAGCTCACCCAGTAACAGAGGTGTTAGTAGAACTTTTGTTGACCGGGTTGTAGTTAGAACTCCATCCCTGTATGCCATCTTGTAAATTATGCTTTTTTTAATGGGAGTCCAACCATTTAAGTTCTCTGAACCAATTTTTCATATTCATTGTTCCTTGACTCCCTATTTTAGTTCTGAGACTCATACCTGTGAGTACTAGAATTAGAAAAACAAAACCGCATGAAAATGCAAGAGAACAGAAGATGCTGAATATTGCTGTTCTTGCTTTAAAGTTATATTTTTGCTGGGGGTAAGTAATCTTGCAACCCCAGACCTTATACACATACACACAGACTCTGAAATCATACCTCAGAGAAAATAAGATACTCTAAGAGCACTCTTGGGTTTGGCATACACAAAGACCATATTTACACTCATTGCCGTACTGTTCAGGGGCTTGCAATTACAAGTCTTATAATATTAAATAGTTACTGTAGTCCTTGCAAATTTCACAGCAAATCTTGACAGCCCAAAAAGTATATAGAAAATGCATCTTATTTTCCATGGTAAGTTCCATAGTACTTTTATTTGTAATACTAACGGTCACCATGGCAACAAACACTGAACTCACAAGCTAATGTCAAGTAGCAACCCAGGAGAATCTCAAATTTTGAATGAATGAATGAGCTGTCACTTTTTATCCAACATTTTGGAGACCGATACCTGGAGAAAGTTGAAAATGAAAAGGTTAATAAGTAGTTAGTAGGTTTTTAGCCCAGGGGAACATTGAGCAGTCTAGCCCAAACTCCAAGTTGCCCATTAGCGATTGCCTGATGAAGTGACTTGCTTAAGGTCACATAGTAGACAAATGAGAGCTGGGGGAATCAAACGCTGTATCCACAGCATTATTTCAATTTCAAAGATCTCAGGCTACCTGCAAGTCTCCACACAAATAGGAAAACAAGTCGAATTTTTAATGCGTGCCATCTTTACTATGCAATACATGCAGTATGTGGCAGAACTGTGGAAAGTATGAATTATATGGGACCACTGCTACAGGTATTGGATTGCAGGGAGCACCAACAGAAGAAAAATCTATGCTTCTTTGAATTTTTATACAAGCATTTTTAACTTCCCCCTTCTATTTAAGTGATAGTGAAATCAGAGATCCTTACCTTTGCACTTTCTTGCTCTCATGCTACAATCTATACATATGTACATGGATCCTTATTACTTTATTGAAAGAACACAAGACCAAAATTGAAAAGATCTAGACAAGAAGATCATAAGTTCAAAACAACGAACACTGATATTGCAGAAACTAGAAACCACAAAACACCAACTTCATATGTCAATCACTAGTCAGAGGTTCTGAATGGAGTTCGTGGACACAGACAAAAAACAGGTACTACATTTAAACACTTCATTTTAAAAAATAAAACTCTACATTTTTCAACACTTGTTAATGGAGATCGCAGTACAGTGAGGATCTGGAAATCTACCATTTTCCCCACTGTAGTGCGATTTCGAAGTTAGTATATATAATTTGCAGGGGGTGTGGGGGGAGCAAGTAGGTTTGTTCCCTGCAAAAACGTTGAAAAATGTATATCTGTCTGTTAAATTATGCATTTAAATGTATTGGCTGATTTTTTTTTTTTTTGTGTCAACGATCTCTGTTCAGAAGATCTGGCTGGTGTCTGACATGAGCAGTTGTGTGTTTCGTGTTTTTAGTTTTGGCAATGTAACGTTTTGCTGTTTTGAAATTACGATCTTCAAATCTCAATCATTTAAATTTCAGTTATCTGTCAATTTGATCTACTGAAGTAGATCCATATATATATATATATATATATATATATATATATATATATATATATATACACACACACACACACACACACACACACACACACACACACACACACACACACACACACACACACACACATATGGGTCTACTGTCTTTCAACGAAATTACGTTACATTGAATTTTACTTACCCGACCTGAAATCTCCAAATCTTCAATTAATGGAAACCATGGACTGTCGAAATCCTTTCATTGTGAAAGGAGCCACTTGTCCACCATGGTGAACTTTGCCCTCTCATCAGTGTAGTGCAATCTCAGAGTTGGTATATTTAAGTAGCGGGTGGGTGGCAAATATATAGCTTGATATATATATATATATATATATATATATATATATATATATTTAGGAGGGGATGTCCATCCTACATCACTTCATGTTCAATATAAACTGGAATGCTAAATATTACAGTATCAGAATAGGGCTGGTCAGTGCACATTACTATGGTGTTAATGTGCTTATTGTAGTTTATTTTTTCTGCAGTATTAAATGCTAATCTCCACAGACAGTCTTGCTTCATGTCACAGCTTCACTCCAAAAGTATTATGGTGTTTTTGCACAATAGTCCTCTGTTACTAACAGTGTCACAGCTCCTCTCCAACAGAACTATATTACTAAAAATGTATTTTTTAGTTCTACATTTTACAATAATTCTTGTTTAATACAACATGCTTTTAGAGTTGTAATATTTCAGAATGGCATTCTGTTAACATCAGTTCCATCTTAAAAATTGCAAAGCAGGATGTTACAGCATCAGTCAGAGGAGTTTCTATCGAAGTCCGAGGAGTTAACCACTACCAAAGTCCAAGGAGTTAACCACTACCAAAGTCCGAGGAGTTAACCACTACCAAAGTCCGAGGAGTTAACCACTACCAAAGTCCGAGGAGCTACTACCAAAGTCAGAGGAGTTAACCACTACCAAAGTCAGGGGAGTTAACTACCAAATTCAGAGGACTTCACTACTACCAAAGTCAAAGTAGTACTATTAAAGTCAAAGGAGTTACTACAGAAGTCAGAGGAGTACAGTTCGAGCATTTCAGAATACAACTTATTACCAGACTGTTGGGGGGGGTTTGGGTGGTGGCCAGAAAGAAGCCAGGGGCACAAAACTCTCTTGTTACAACTCTGAAATCTAAATACCTTTGGATACAAAACTGTCAATTTGCCAGTACCTACCTTTGCAAATTTTCTCACTTAGGATGCTAAAAATCCAGATTCTTGTAATTGCAGAGAAGTCTATTCCACTAATAATCCTGTGCAATAGAAAATGAAGGGATGAAAAAGGATTTACCTATTTTACCTATCCTCATATTTTATAAAAATGCCACATTACCTGCAGATAATCCAGAAGGGTGGCTAGGTATAAAGGAGCATTGACAGATATCCAGCTAGCCCTGTTTCTTTTTGACTAGATTTCCCTTTCCTCGTTTGGTTTTGCTCTATTTATTTCAGTTCTTAGCAAGTCAACATTAATATCCTAACAGTGCCTTTTTAAGGTAAAAGTGCTTATGATTGAGACATTTTCTAGTTTCTGAGAGAAAATATTACTTTATGAAACACTAGCTCCAGACTAGTAGTTCTGATGATGTTCCAATGTAATTAATTAAAGGAACAAACGCATTAAACATCACATTCTTAGTTTGACTGGTCAATGTCTTATAGTTCCTTAGGTGATCTTTATCATTTTGGGTAGCAATGGTAAAGTAGCATCTGTGTGTCTGTGTATGGTTGTTTCTGTCCAATAGGTTTCATTCACAGTGTGTTTAGAAACCTATGTGAAAGTTACATATACCATAGTTCTATATATATATATATATATATATATATATATATATATATATATATATATATATATTTTATAGAGGGCATTACTTGTTCACAAGGATACAGACTGAGTGAATAAATTACAATCCACATAATGTGGGTAAGTATATGAATCTCCTTTGTCCCCACCATGGTGTAAAGATAGTACAGTTTACCATTACATTAAAGAATAAATTCATTCATTCATTCTTCAATAAATGCTTCATCCATTTTAGGGTCACAGGGGAGCTACAACTTAGCCTAGGTCACAGTGGAAGCAAGGCATAGGAACTAGTCTTGGAAAGGACACCATTCAGTTGCAGGACACACCACATGTACACAAACACAAACACACACACAAAATCAATCTGAAGGACTGCCAGTTAACCAATGACAATTATTTGGGATGTGGGCTGATTGTAATAGATTAGTAGTTACTGAACAATCTTCCAGGGCAGCTAAAATCTGAAATCAGAAACGGACTGTTAAGGATGTAGCCTAGTTTAGTGTTATCAGCAAACCTTGATATATAGATTTCATTAAAATGTTGTATGCACTGGACTTATAAAAAAAATAATGAAATAATGAACGGCAAATTGCTAATGACAGATCCTTGAGTGACACACCTGCAACAGACATCCAATCTGAAACAATCACTTTCAGTTCCCCAGTGAACATTCATACAGTACAGCACAGAAATGAATGCCACCTTGATCACATCTACTAATATATATTAATTTCTTAATTAATCATAAAAGTCTACAATATTCATCAAACATGGCCTCTCTATATAGAAATCGTACTAAGATGAATATATTGTATCAAAATACAATGCTACTATTTGGCATTCTGTGCCAGAGAGGGTCAGAGTCCTACGTCTAACCCAGGAGAATTGGATCTGTGTAATGGGGCTGGTCATTGGAGGATCCAGGCAAAATAGTGTTAAATCAGTGACTGACACCAGCTTTCCTTCCTTGGAGAAAGGGTGTGGGTTTTTGTTATAGCCCAGCACCTTCTAGTAGACACTGGAGGATGATGTCCCTGCTATGTACACTCTACTTAGTTCAGCAGTTAGGGGGCTGGAACAGAATGGTTTATGCAACAAGTGTGCAAACATTTATAATATGTTACTGCATGTTCTGATCCATGTTACAGATGGATATGCCCAGTTCAAGATTTGTTTCACAGCATTAAAAAAAAAAAAAAACATCCCTACCATGGCTACAGCTCAATGTCCTACTGCTCAGCTCTCACCTTCCTGAGATAGAATCATTTTCCAAATGATCACAATTAAAGATGTCTTCACTGTAATGGGTCGACCAGTATGTCACTTTGAAATAGAGCAGAATCTTGGTACTCTACAAGAAGGAAAGAATGTCCCAATACACTACAGACAAAGATGGATGATCAGTGATGGAGATAGCTTCCAGTATATAAACAAATATTAATAGCGCTCATTCAGATAGCTTACTATCCAAGAAGAGGAAAAGGTAGATATATTTTGTAAAGTCAAAATTGCTATTTTCACTGAGTTGTGTGTGACCTCACAGATAGAATGTTTAAAGATCAGAGATGTGTATGCAAGGCACCTTTATACTGAGGTGCATCCCACATACAAAATTAATTAATTGTGTTGTGATATTCTGAGTTACAAAGATTTGTATTTATACTGTTGTGAACATGAGATTTTTTTTTTTTACATTTAAGTCTTGACAAAGTTAAACTTGGTCTTTCATTATGACAAGGCAGAGAAAGTAATGCACCAAGGACCTGAAGGAGAACAGCATACATATGTCGGTTCTAAAATGACAAACTAGGAGCATTAAAGGTATGTAATCTAAAGTAGCAGAACAACAGACATGTAGATCTTAGCATGATAGACTGAGAATGTTAAAATCATGGGAGCTAAAGTAGAACAGGAAACATGTAACATGTATTAAGTGACTGATGGGTGACACTAAAGATTTGGACCTAAAGTAAAACAGCAGAATGTAAGAAGGGATAAATAGGTGACCTTGAAATGACAGACTTGGGCAGTATTGCCATGGGACCTTAAATCAGTGTTGTCCTAATATATATATTGTCCTATATATACGTGTGTGTGTATATAATAAGCTCAGGGAAAACTGGTACATCACGAGGGTCAAGAAGGCTGTTTACTGAGCCTTCTTCAAATCACAAAAAAAAACAAAACAAAACAGGACCTGCAGCCACATCATTTAAGTGTTATTAAAATGGTGCACTAAGATAAGGCAAGTCCCAAAATGTTTCATGTCCCTAACTTTTTGGTAACGTCTGCAGGCATACAACCACTGCACTTAAGAAATGATGGTCATGAAAGGAGATACTGCCAGCCCAGCTATCTGGAATTTTGTAAATAATTATATGTGATTTGTGAATATCAACCTGATGTATACAAGATGCTTGTGTTACAAATGTATTAGAACTGTATGTCATGTATATATATCAAACCAGGTTTGTACAGACGTGTGCTGAAGAGGTATTTTACAAAGTGCTGTTTGAAATGTATCAACAGTGTACCCTACTGGAATAGAACAGAAATGTACATGCACTACTATAACTGTTTAAATGTATATTTTAACAGTGGAAACTGGAACACGTGGTTAACTTCAGAAAACATAACAAATTAAATTACTTTATGGGTGGGCCATAAAAAAGATATAGTCTTTCAGCTTCAGTGCAGCAAGGAGAGACAATGTCTAAAACTAGGGAGTTTTCTGTATTGTCTTCAAAGTGTTTTATTGTTTTATGACTTCCACTATTTGCCTAAGATCTGAGGTTTATGTATTTTCACAGGTAGATGCTAAATTATATCAGCTGCTATCAGTGGTTGTTTTGGGCCCGGGATAGAGTCAGATAGCAAGCAATGATGTCATTCTGCAAGTTTTCCCAGCAGTAATATTTGAGATATTAATTTGGGAAGTCTCTTAGAGAGAGAAAGCATTCTGTATTCTGTCTTGGACCTGACAAGATCCATTCACCACACATTTGCCTTGCTCTTAATTCATTGCAGCCAAGTGACATCTACAGGCGTTTCTGCAGTTACCTCCTACTGCTCCTCTTGGCGTCAGATATTGCCTGTTCATATTTGCATTAATAATTCCAAAACCATGCTACACACAAGGTATCAGAATATTTTATCTTGAAGCATATATGATGGTAAACACAATTGTATTGATATATGACCTCTGTTAAGTATTTGTTTGAATTGTAAGGTGATAATGTAATTTTTTAAAGGCTGAAGCCACACCCACTGGGAGTTAAAAGTACACACTCAAAAGAGCTCTACTGGAGGGAATGCGTTAAGTAATTAACTAGGCATACCTCTCAACTGTGCTGAATTCCTCGGCATGAGGTCCAAATAATGGGGTGCCACGAATTTCCAATTGGTCCCCTTTATTCCCGATTCATTCCCGACCTTTTTAAAAAAGTTTTCCTCGGCAATTTTTCCGCTGATATCACGTGCGTGATGACATCAGCATTGCAAGCAGCCTGTCAGAATTCGGCTGAGGAGTGTGACTAACTTATTCATTGGCTGTACGTTTGTTTGGGCAGCAGCATGTTACAGTAAGTATGCGTCTCTGACTTCGGTGCAGCAGCAGTTAAGGCAAGTGCATGTAGACTTGCAGAGGAAGTCAGAGACTTGGAGAGTTAGTCTAGAGATGGTCAGTTCGGGACTTGGGGACTGGACTACACACAGGCTGAGGCTACAGCGGAGGGAGTCGGACTCGGACTGCGAGAGAACAACAGACCCAACAGTATTTTTTTTTTAAATTAGAAGTCTGATGTTAAAGTCAACTCACTGACAGTTGGCAAGGCTACCCCATCCCAAAGCAAGCTGATAGCTGTAACCATTTAATTTCAGAGTCAGGCAGCAAACTTCAGTGTGTAGCAGAGCACCCGGCAGCAGCAGTCAGACTCAGGTGGGTCAGAGCAGTGGTGCGACGTCGACGACCAGACATGAATATTTTACTTCTCCTAGCTCTTCCTCCACTACTTCCAGGTAAAACATACAAATAATTGCTAAGTTATGCTAACCAATGTTTGGGGGACCTATTATTGTAGCTGTAAGCTTGTCAACATTTGGTATCATACCACCTCAGTCTCAACAACTGTACACGTTTTTGTAGAATGTCCAGATTTTTCCCACATACTTTTGGTCTGTTTCTCTTTAAATTGTGGTTTTCTCTACCAAATCATTGAGGACTGAAGTGAAGCCAGAAAATATTGGCAGACATTTGAGTTATAGACTTCATTATACCCTTCAGAAAATTCATAGTTATGCAAAACATGTTATTCTATCAACTTTCTAAGTTTGTAAAAGAAATATTTAAACTGTTCCTATTTTTGGGCCTTTGTTCCCCCCATTCTTTATGGCTTTGTCCAGATGTCTTGGTCTTAGAAGTTGAGCGGCATCTGAAGTAGCAATGCTGTACATGGCAGAAATTAAAAGTACCCCCATTCAGTTTTAATTTTGCTCTCTAATTCATTATAAAATAGGGAGAAGTTTGTAAGGAAAATCTGCAGAATAATAATTCTTGACATGTTCTGAACTTATGCTAGTAGTAGATATTGTGGGATGTGGGATGTTTAAGCAGTACTTGTCAATTGTTTCCTTATCTCTCTAAAACTGGAGCAAAGTTGTATATTTCTAGCCTTATTCTGCTGTTACTGACTGAAATAGCCATATCGTCCCTAGAAAAAACTGGAGTAACCTTTCAATTCAGTGTTATCACCCTTTTTAAGCGGTATTCTTACTTTGCCATTTATTGTAAAGCAAGCAAAAGTCATGTGTACACGTTTTTATTTGCATCACTGTGATTCGTGTTTTGGATCAATATACTTTGCAATATTTTATTTCAGAGCTGGACATTCTTCCAAAGTGCTTCTTTCGGTTATACTTGCAGAGATCTGTTAGACCGTTACTAGAGACAGTTGTATCTGAGACTGTTAAACTAAGGCAGGTGTGTGTGTAACTAGAGACAGTTGTATCTGTTAAGCTAAGGCAGGTGTGTGTGTGTGTGTGTGTGTGTGTGTGTGTGTGTGTGTGTGTGTGTGTGTGTGTGTGTGTGTGTGTGTGTGTGTGCATGTGTGTGTATAAATCAAACCTCAAAGAGTGCATGTGTCAGCTACTTGGGCAAGGACACGAATCACTGGTTGGACAGAGGGTGCTGGAGGTCTTGGCTTGTTCATTCAGCTAAGATCTCAACTCTATAGCTGTGCCAGTGGGGAGTCTTACTGGAGATCTGGAGAAAGAGGGAGAAACCATCCCCGGAGTGATTGTGGTCTCTGTGTGCTAAGGGTAATTTCACTTGATGCAGAAAGCTCCATCTGGAAATACTGTGCGTGTACTGTCATCCTCCCATTGTACATCCCCCACTGTTGCCAGTGGTGAGGATTAAGGCTCCTTGAGTACTGGTTCAGTCATGGGGAGTCACATTTATTGCTTGGCAGTAGCATGATCAACACATCACATATTAGGATTCAGTGGTGTGGATATTGGATTCCTGTACCCTGTAAAACAGTGGTCACTAAAGAAGGTGTCTGTTCCCCGAAGCAGCCACACAGTGAAAATTCAGAGTTCCATATCACAATAGCTTTATTTATTTTTTTGTTAGCTTAGTCAGTCAGGGAGAACAGGCAAGGATGTCAGCAGAGGAGTATGGCAAGCTGAGATGTGCCAAGCCAAAGGACTGGGTCATGCCAACCTGACTAAAGCAGAGATGATTGCAGCCTTAGCCACAGCAGCATCACAGACCAGCAACCAGGAGGACAACCAGACTGGCCTTGGGAATGTAAAACTCTCAGAAAATGGACAGTTCAACCTCTACACAGAGGGCTTAAAAATCCATCTGGAGGTAATGAGACTTGAACTGGAGGCCAAATGTTTGGAAATAGAATCAGTAGAGAGACTGTGGCATTTGGAGGCTGAAGAAAAGAGAAATAGAAACAAATGGAATTAGAATCAGCAGAGAGACTGAAGCATCTGGAAGCTGAGGAAAATCCGAGGTAGAGGCAACATGAAAAGGAGATGACTCCGCCAGGGTCATAGAGGTAATAGGGAAGGGAGTACCCGAACCCCAGAAGCAACAAAGGTCAGTATATTTCTTCCACAATTTATAGATGGTGATAATTTTGATAGTTTTATTCATATGTTTCAAAGGGTAGGTAAACAGTATAATGTTGAGCAAGGGCTCTGGGTACAGTTCCTTATCCCCTTACTCCATGGTAAAGCTGTAACTGCTATTTCTAAATTGTCTGATACTGATTGGTTAAATTATAATACCATTAAAAATAGTTTATTATAGAGTTTTAAGTTATCACCTGAAGCTTATAGAAAAATGTTTCTTGAGCATAGAAGCAAGGCAGAAAAAGTGAATATATTGCTTAAGCACTTATTTCCATAGATGGATGAGTGGGTGTCAGGTCACCACTTTTCAAGGGCTGGCAGACCTTTTGGTGAGGGAACAAGCTCTTAGAACTTTGCCTGAGGACATGAGAATCTAGTTGGCAGATAGGCAGTGCAATACCGTGTTTGCATTGTGGAAAAAGGGAGTCCTATACCTAGTAAGCAGGGCATCACTGCCTAGGAAAGGGATACCCAGTGCTGCTCATGGGTTTAAGGGGACCCATGGTGGGCAGCCTAAACCACCCCAACAAAGTCCACCAGTAGCAGGGGAAGCCACTAGTTCAGGTACACAGCCAGGATCAAGGGGGGAATGTTTTAAATGCAACCATTAGGGCCATGTAGTATATAGATGTAAAAAGAAGGCAAGGTGGGGAACAAAAGGTGGGAAAGCCAGTAAGTGGGAATGACAGAATGCCAGCAGTATGTTGTCTGGAGACAAGGGTACCAAACTACCACAAGAGGTTATAGCCTATCTTAGTAGATGGAAAACAGGCCACTGCTAAGAGAGATAACCTCTGACCTAACCATTGTGATGTCTGCAATGGTTAAAGAGGAGCACTACTTGCTTGGGCAGTCTACTCCAGTCAGAGCTTTAGGAGGGACCCCATTCTAAATACCTTTGGCTAGGGTTCACCTTGACTGGGAGAGTGGAAAATGAAGCAAGCAATTAGGTGCATTTGAGGATATCCCCGGATATTGTCCTGATAGGGAATGATTGTGATAATGCAGTACCTTGTGTGCATGCACTTACACGCAGTCAGGCTTGGAGACAGGCATCTGGGTCTGGTAGCCTGGGGGAAACCCAGACAGACCGTAGACTTGAAGCCAGGATTATGGTGGTTACTTCAGAGAGGGAGCTACCCTGTAGCAGTGAGACTGAAGGTGAGCCACAGATGCATGTGGGCACTGATGTTCCCTTGGACAGAGTGAGTGCAAGGCAGAGGTGAGTAGTACCCAGGCTGACAGTGAGGCATCACTGTCAGAGAATACCAGACTTCCTGTGGAAGGACAGCTGGGAAGGGTTACAAAGAGAGAGAGTTGAGACAGGGTCATCTCTCAGACCCTACATTACAGGACTTGAGGGAGGTAGCCAGAGAAGTGCCTGATTCTCAAGGAAAAGGGGAATCTGTATACTGGGACAAAGGGTTGCTGTATAGAGTGCGGACCCCCTGAGGGAGGGCTAGAGTGTGAAAGAACAAAGCAGTTGGTAGTGCCCAGAGCCTACCATCTGGCACTTCTAGCCATAGCCCATGACATTCCCCTTGCATATGGGCATAAAGCATACAAAAAGACGTATTATGCAGAACATTTAATGGCCTGGGATTTCCAGAGCTGTAACAGGGTACTGCAGGATCTGTGAGCAGTCCCAAAACGTAGGCAAGGCAGGAAACAAGGTGAAAACTCTCTTGATGCCTTTTCCTGTGACTGAGGAGCCATTTCAGTGGGTAGCTATGGATACTGTGGGGCTCTGAGTATGCCAAATTCCACAGGGAAAAAGTATAGCCTAGTGGTAGTAGATTATGCTTCCAGATACCCTGAGGAAGTGGCTCTGTTCTCCATTGAGGTTGAAAAGGCGGCAAATGCTTTGTTAGAGATTTTCAGCAGGGTAGGTTTCCCAAAAGAAATACTGACTGTCAGAGGTGCCAATTTCACATCAGACCTGCTGTTTATTTAGCACCCAAGTATGTTTGTCAGGACCCATGGAGGACGTGTTTCTGGATTTTAGGTAAAACCTTAACATTTTCTTTAGTAATGGGATACAACGGATTCTGAGATGAGTGGTAATTGAATAGGGGCTTCATGGATGAAGTAGGCAGAAAAATGATGTAGAGGTCCCACAACAGCTCACTGCAATGATGATGTTATTTCATAGTTTTCTAGTGCAACTAAATGAGGACTTGTATTTATTTGGTGCTTCAAAAGCTAATCGCCTGCCATGGTTTGCTGCACTTCTACTGCTTTTCGGATTTTGGCAACATTTTTACACTACCCTCTTTCTGAGGAGTTCTAGCCTTACTGTAAATTTTTTCAGTTGTCCATATTTTCTTTTTTTTTCATTTCCCATTGTGTTTGGCTCTAGTTTAGCCTTGTAGATCTATACATTTTCCATATGGGCATAAAACTCCTTAGTGAACATGGCTGCTGTGTTGAAGTCAACAGTAGTGATGTAGATGCTTGCTACAGGACGTATGGTGGTTCTGAAAGTAAATGTCACTAATTTATGCATGGTTGAGCTTAACTAGAGAATGTGAAACAAGGGGAGAAGAACAGGTGTATTTATGACTCTAGTGGGGTCACCAACTATTTGATCCAGGGAGTTTTTATTTAGCAGATCCAAAAGTCTTTGGGCATATCTATGTTGGAAGTATTGGTGCTTCAGTCTATGGTTGGGTAACTGAAGTCACCTAGGAATACTGAGTTACTGCTTACAGAATTTTTTTCTAAAACATTTGGCACTCTGACATAATTATCTGGAGACATGGAGGAGGTTATGTAGCTTCTATAATCTGGTTGTTTGCCTTGTCTATGGTAAACCTAGGTTCTTGGAGATTGTGGGCCTCTATGCATTAGTCTAGATGAAATGCGGTCTTTAACAAATGAGGAAACTCCACCTTTGCTGCCACCAGTCCTGAAGGCATGGTATGCAAAAAACCTGGGATATAGTTAATGCTATCTTTACATTTAAATGTTTCTGTAACTACACACATGGATTTCTTCCAGATACAGGAGTACCATAAGATCTGGCAACTTGTTATTGAGACTCTTAGCAGTGAGGAAAGCCACCTTAATGTTATCCAGTTTAGGGTTAGATGAATTTGCTAGGGTAGGATGTCCATCAGGTGGACTCTGCCTAAACAAGGTAGAAGAGCAATAATAATGGATTTTGCCAATATGTGAAAATTCTTGAGAGAGAGATGCGGGCCATTCCTTGCAAATCAAATAGGACTATCAATTGTCTAATTCCAGGCTGTTCCATACACACTGGAATGACACCAGCTAGTAAGCCAATTGTTAAAGCAGATTGTTTTCCGTTTATGCCTAGGCATCATTCTTGGTGAAGAAAGACTTTTTCAGTCATGACCAAAGTCTTACCTGTATACATCACAATTCCATAGACTTCAATCATGTATCTCTACATGTTCCTCAGAGTTTTGTCCTCCATGTTATTCATCCCATATGGGCCACCAACAAAGTCATAGTCATACCAATACCAATTTCTGGAAAGTGTCCTGAGGACTCTTGTAATGTCTGTGATCCTGGTTTCTGAAAGGCAGCTGACAGTAACCCTGTCCTTGTCCAGCCTGGTGAGTGGGAAATCTGTGTCTCTAACAACTCTAAGAGTCCCCATTTACCAAAACATTTTTATTAAAGCTAGTTTAGTATTATTTAACTAGGAGCAACTTTGCTGGTGGTGACTTGTTACTGTAAGTGTGCAAGGAGTAGGCAAGTTTAAAGACTCTCAATGCAGTCTGTTTATACAAGGTCTAGGAAGCGTTGGTAATTTTTTTATGGCATCAGCATTCACATTTTAGTGCTCTATTTGAAAATGTGATGGTGGCATAGGTTGAGGGTGCTCATTGCATATTGTTGTTTGTAAGAGGGATGTCCCAATATTAGCTAGGTATTTAAACCTCTCACAAAGTTTTGTGTGTTAAGTAGGAGTTATTAACAGAGAGATAAGACAGTTGTTCCACTGCTAGAAGGCTGGCGACGAGAGTACAAATTTGCTGGCCCTCATTTATGTCCACTGCTTTAAGCATTAGTTGGCTAAGTGCATAAGGAAACTAAGGGAGGCTGAGGGGGAACTATCACAATAGTATATGTGGTGCCAAGCAGTTCAAAGGCTAAGGCAAGCCTGTGGCAATACTGCCTGAATGGTAACAGTGGTCCAGCAGATTAACCTTCAGTACTTTGATGCTCCCAGATTGTTTTGGAATAGATGCCATATTAGAATATTTAAGTATGATTTATAGGTGTTTGGTTCTCTGCTTCATTCATTATATAGTGGCACGACAATACACACAAGACATTTATGTTTAGTGCAGTTTATTTACAGTGACAAAACATGCAAGTTTTATATTTACAGCAATAAAATGCAAAAGTTTAGTCTTTGAAAGCACACCATAGCTAGCTCAATAACTTACATCTCAGTTCAGTTAGTTACTGTTTGACAAACAACTCCTTTCCCTCAAGTGCAAATCACTACCCCAGGCTGATGGAGTCACTTCAGTAAATCCAAAGATTTGAGTTCCACTCTAAGCTGGTTTCCAACAGGATCCTGCTCCAGGTTTCCACAGGTTCTATCCACAGCAGAAGTTACTCAAGAGTCCCTAGTCCAGGCATCAGTCCCTTCTCACAAGAAGCAAACATCATTGTTTCTTGTGATTTTAGACATTCCCTTTTTTAACAATGTTTTTCACTCAGCTGTTTTCCATTGTGAGCTATGAACTAGTGAAGGTACCATATTTACTGTAGGATTTGTATCCTCTCCTTCCCCAGCAGGCTACTCTAGCACCTGCATTACCAAATGAATCTGGGTTCACCAGATCATATTCAGGGCTCCATCCTGTTACTGGACAGAGACATCTTTGCTCCCTGTGCATTCTGCATCATAGATTTTCACCTGTAGTGTCTGAAGACCTGTCCCCTGTCTGTTCCCTGATGTAGAATTCATGGGATCTGCACTCAGCCTTGCATGTGCATCACTGTCTTTGAATTGCACAACTTTTCTAAAAAATTCACATTTTTGTAAACCCAACAAAATTATGAAACACACACACTGAGTAGATAAGCTTATTACCAGTTTGAGCATTTTCACGTCATTTTAATAGAAGTTTCTTCAGAACAAATGATTCAGTGAGTTTAGTGAAAATATATGAACTAAGGGCGGCCACGGGGGTGCAGTGGTTAGCGTTGCTGCCTCACAGCAAGAGGTTCTCTGGTTCAATCCTCGGCTGGGGTGCCTTCTGTGCGGAGTCTGCATGTCCTCCCTGTGGTCGCGTGGGTTTCCTCCAGGTGTTCCAATTTCCTCCCACATCCCAAAGACATGCTGTAGGTGGATTGGACACTCTAAAATTGGCCCTAGGTGTGAGTGCGTGTGTGCCTTCTGTGGATGGTTAGGTGCCGAGCTGGCAACTCGACACTGTAAAACTCCACTACCAATCATGAGCGGACATGTGATCCACTGTGGTGACCCCTAACCAGGAAAAGCTGAAAGAAGAAGAGTGAAAATATATGAACTAGTTAAACCATGTCAACATCACTCGATTTACTAAGCTTTATTTTCTGTTGCTGGCTAACACTTTCAAACTTTCAATCTTTGGATTCAAACTCACCGCTTTCCCATGTCCTCATGTCTCCCATTTGTAATATCCAATTTAAAATCTTGTGGTCCTTTTAGCACTCTACCGCCTACTACGGTCTGACTTTGGGTTCAGTTTACCCTCCCCAATAGCTTAACACTTAAGAAGCACTTTAATAAAGAAACAACTGTGAATTTTAGGACTAGGGCATTGTGCCTTGTGTACTCATTTTCCTTAATGCAAGTCCAGGAACAAACATCACTTGTGAGAATTTGGTGAGCTGAGCAGGAAGAACGTGTGCCCATCAGACAGTTCTGCTGTCACAACATGGAGCAGCATGTGGACTTGCACATTACATGCCCTTCTGGATATTTGTGAAGGTTTCACAGTGGAAGACTAAGCAACACCATTGTCCACTGGTACCACATAGGTAAAGTGAATAAATGGCACAGTGGTTAGAATGAAGGCATCACAGTGCATCATTCTCTGGTTCAGTTCCCAGCTGAGGTGCCTTTGCTGTGGAGAGTGTATCGTCTTAACTACATCATTTTTGTTTATTTATGGAAGTCGTACCTCTCAACCTCTTAAAGCAAAAAATCTGGACAAAGTCACAAAAACGGGGGGACAAAGATCCAAAAATAGGGACACTTTCTAAATATTGCTCTTATAAATTTAGAAGGTCGATAGAATAACAAGTTTTGCATTAGCATGAATTTTTCTGAAAGATACAAATTCTGAAATTCAAATGTCTGCCTAATTTTCTGACTTCAATCCTCAATGATTTGCTAGAAAACCACAGTTTTATGAGAAACAGGTGAAAAATATAAGGCAAAATTCTGGACATTCTGTGAAAATCTGTACAGTTGAGAGGTATGAATTGGAGGGCTTGTTTTGTCTAACATCCCAAAGACATACAGACAGATTTGGAAAATTGACACTACATATTTTGTTTTGACTAAATAACATGCAGAAGTGTTTCCTGTCTTATGACCCCTGACTGTTGGCATTGAGGTTGGCTCTCCACAACCCTGAATTAGATAACAGATTACTGAAAATGAGTGCACGTAGGAAAAAAGTGTCTTGACCATACCTCTCAACCACTTAGTGCAAGAAATCTGGACAAACCCAAAAATAATGGGAGGACAAAGGCCCAAAAATAGGAATAGATTTTAAATATTGCTTTTATAAATTTAGAAAGTTGCTAGAACAACAGGTTTTGCATTCACATGCATTATCTAAAGGATATGAAATCTGAAACTCAAATGACTGTCATTATTTAGTGACATCAGTTCTCAATGATTTGCCAGAAAATCAGAAATCTTATGACAAAAAGGTCAAAAACATGAGGCAAAAATCTGGACAGTTGTGAGATATGGTCTTGACATAGAAGGGTAATGTACAAAGACAACATAATCAGTGTAGGCTTCCATGTGCTTATTTCATCACCTGAATTTAAGAGTATAGCTTTTACATTCCTCTACAAAAATTGATGTATTCCATGAAAGACATCCCAATATATGTCTTTGGAAACAGACTGCTGAACAAAAGGTAATAAAATATTTAGGAATCTTTTTGTTCTGCTCAGTAAATGCAAGGCTCTATGAGAGCACAGGAAAGCCAGCACTGAATGCTCATTTAATCTCTCTCTTCAGTGTGACGTACATCCCTGTATTCTACCATCCATGTCAATTCAGGTTTTTGCCAAGCCATTCTGGAGGCTACATGATGTGAATGAGAGGAATTTTGTTTTCCTGTTTCACTACAGAGACTCAGAAAAAGGGTGTTGATGCACTTCCAAAAGAAACTCTGCATACGACGTGCACTAAAAGCAAGGCATTTCTGTAAATAAGAATATCCAGTCCCTTGTGCCCAGAATCAGTTCTCTGAAACATCAAACAGCAAAACTATACAGTAAAGGCTGAACTGTGTCAAAATACGTATGAGTTTTGCATAATGTGCTGATACCAAGCTCTTTCTGGACTTAAACAAATGTATTTCCTATAGGCACCATGTATCTCACACCACTAATATGATCAATCAGGGCTGTCAGTCCCAGAAACAGAATTTTTTCTACCAAAGGTGAAACCTACATACACCGCCCCTCAGGAAGCCATAATTTTTCCATTCAGAAATCAAAGCTATCAGAAATGCAATTCTTTAATGCACAAGTCTACTTTCAAACTGCATGTTCTTCTCACATGCTTACCCATATTTGGAAAAAAAGTCTACAAAACAAAAAAAAAATCATAATAATCAAATATATTCATCAAATAATGAGATGTTCAGCCCTGATTGTGCCTGGCTTTCATACGTGACTGAGTCAGACATCAATCATCTGCAGTTGCTAACGATGAGGGAATCAGTCCAGTTCTGCAGAGATGTTCATTAAGACACCCCAAGGAGCACTTCCAATTATCAAAACAGCAACAGTGACTAAATTATTGTCTTCATTGGGATGGAACATTCCACAGTGGCACAAAGCCATTAGTCATTGCTTTATATCTCCCTTGGAAATGTAAAAAAATAATGGGAAAAAAAAACAACTTGATTCATAATGGAGGGCAGCAACACCACACTATAACTGCTAGTCACATTAGGGAATTTACTTCATAATATTAATGATTACATGATTAGTTAATTAATTTGTATATTCATTTGAATATACTAATTAGCTTACAATGATTCTAGATCAAGACATAAGAGAATTATGTAAACGAGATAGCAAAAAGAACAGATCAGCAGCAAATCAGATTAATTACTAAATCTTAACGGAGTAAAATGTCACAATGAACAAAAGCATGCATATGTTCAGTGCAGGAAAATCACCTTGTTTTACATGGAGGCTAAAGAACTCTGCAAGCAAGGGCAATTAGAATTCTTCTTAGCAAAAACAGTCCTCAGGAGTGTAATAATAGGAGAGCTACTGTTACAGCATTATGCAAAACAGGAACGTCTACTACACTGTAGGCACCTTGAGCCTTAGCTGAGTAGGGTGGAGATCAAGAGAGAACATCACAGGGTAGGGAAGAATTAGCAGTGGTGAAAACTGTGACAATACTTCAGGGGATATGCATCAATACTACTGCCTTTATATAATTGTAGCTTTGTTACTATTATACTTTGGTAAATGGGACACAATCTTACCTTAACACCTTCCATTTTTTTTTTTTTTGCCTTGTAGTGAAAATAGGAGTTTAAGGGAGAACTAGCCCCCCCATATGCATGGAACTAGCCATACCCAACAGAACCGACATGCTCTCCTCCAAAAAAAGGAAGCCAGTCTGGTGGTCCCTTGCCATTAATAAACTCTATAAGAGAAGGAAGAAACTGTTGCAGAAAAAGGTAAAGTCCCAAGACTGGAAAATTTCCCTTATTAGCCTCAACAAAAAGTTGAGATCCCTCATCAAAACCTCCAAAGCCAGCTACGAAGGCAGAATTGCGGCAGACACTAAAAACAGCCACAAAGCCTTCTTTGGTTATATCAAGAATCTTCATGGCAATACCCATATTTGCTCTGAGTTACTGCACAATGGTACCTCCTACACTGAGCCAGCAGATATTGTCAACATACTGGTTGACAAATTCAGTGCCAACTTTACCCCCCCTCCCCAAAGGACCAATATCATTACCAGAAGAATGCCAGGCACCCTGCATTACTGCAGCACAGGTTAAAGCTGCAACGTTTAAGGCCAATAATACAGCTTCCATGGAACCAGACAATATCCCTGGCTGTGTTCTACAGGAATTACAAAGTGAACTGGCACCACATCTGTGTGCTCTGGTTCACTCATAGCCTCACCTCAGGCTTTGTCCTTTCCGAATGGCGCACTGCTGCAGTCATGCCTCTCCATAAAGGAGGAGCGATTACAGACCCCGGAAATTATTGCCAAATTAGCTGATGAGTCTGATATGTAAGGCTATGGAAAGCATCATCATGGGCCCAATTAACAAGGATATAGGGAATCGCCAAACTCTAGATTCCACGCAGTTTGGTTTCGTGAAAGGTAAATCATGCCTGCTCAACCTGGTTGACTTCTTTGAGTCAGTCACCAGAGCAGTGGATGAAGATAAGGCAGTTCATATAGCCTACCTCAATCTGGCCAAGGCCTTTGATACCATTCCTCACTCAGGAATTACTGATAAACTCACCAAACTAGGCATCAACCCCTGTATCATTATGTGGGTTGCAAATTGGCTCACAAATAGAACACACAGCCTGAAAGTAGCAGACTCCAAGTCAAACTGCTGACCAGTCACGAGTGGAGTCCCACAGGGATCGGTCCTGGGTCCTCTCCTGTTTGGCATCTACTTCTCAGAAGTCCAGACCAACACGGAGGGACTCTGGCTGAGCAAATTTGCAGATAACTGCAAGCTGGGTGCTATTATTAACTTCCCAAGTGATGCAGACATCCTACAGAAAGGCCTCACTGAGACCAATGACTGATGTCAAAAACTATGGCCTTAAGCTTAATGCCAAAAAATGCATTGCCATCCCATTTGGGAAAAACTTAGTTCCGACTAATTACCACATTGATGGGAGCCCCTGAACACTGAAGGCGTTAGATCTGGGGACAAAGATGACAGAAACCTCTCCTTCGATCACCACATTGCCACTGTGGTCAGAAAGTCTTTCTATGTGGGACATCTCATTACCAAGGGTTTTGCATCCAGGAAGAAAGAGGTCATCATTTCTCTCTACTATTTCCTCATTAGACCAATCATAGAGTATAATGCCCCATTTAGCATGTACCTCACTAGACACGTGCAACAGCTGGAGAGGCCACAGTACCTCATGAAGAGGATCCTAGGACAAACACATGTCCTACATGGACAGACTCAAAAAACTCCAGCTATTCTGTCTCATATCATCTACTAAGAGGCAATCTATGCTTGACTTACAGAGCCATGTTTGACCCAACTCTGTTAGAAATGCTACATCTAAAGAAATCCCAATCCCTCCACACCACACACTCCAGAGACTTCTACTTCATTACCACAATCAAAGGAACATGCTGGAGGGACAGGTTCATAACCCAGAGATTGCCCATGCTCTGGAATAGACTTCCCATACATGTCAAGCAGAGCAGCACACTAGCCCTCTTCAAGAGGGATCTGGATGAGTGGATGGGAAATAGAAAGTTTACCCCGGGATCACTCCAGTGGCTCTACTTGATATAGGCACTGGGAACTAACAACGGGCAGCACAATGCCAAGGCACTTCTATGGGTTAGGCTTGTAATGGCCCCAGGGCCATTAGCCTAGTACAAACCTATGAACCAATATAGAAGGTAGAGTTCATGCATAATGACATACCACCATGGTGTGTTTTTTAAGTACTATTTCCAAAACAAATTTATGCAAGTTTGCTACATGTGCCAAAAAAAGTATAGTCACTGATACCAGACACTGGCAACAAACATAAAGGAGTAATAATCAGAATATAGACTGTAAACTGTATTAGGGCACATGAAAAAAAATTGAGAGAGAAATACAGCAGTGGGCTTCATCTGCAAGCTGGTCTCACAGCAAATGTTTCTGTGTGTGTGTGCACAAGTGTGTGTGTATATATATATATATATATATATATATATATATATATATATATATATATACACACACACACACACACACACACACACACACACACACAAGTACATAGGTATAGTTTGGTGCATTTTTTTATTTTTTATCAACACTCATTCTGACAAAAAATAATGAAACATACAACCAAATTAAAAAAAATATGAAAATATTTTTCCATGCCCTAACTCCCATACCCTCACATTTCTAACCATACAAACTCTGAGATCATAGAATAGTGACAGAAGTATATTTGCCACTGTCACTATTTTATTGCCACATAACTTAACATATTCATGATATTAAGCCAACAATCCCCCATCACTGGCATACTTTTCGCCAATTTGTTCATTTTACTCTACTAAGGGACCTGTTTTTCACAATTTACTGCAACCTAATTGTGTTGCAAGAGGTCATCTCTTTCTGGCCAGGTTGTGGGTGAGAATGTTCTTTAGGCCATCTCAGTTAACTAGACAAACAAGCAAACGAACAAAGTAGTCATTAAAATTTCTAATGCGCCTAATGTGCGATTGTATGAGCTACATGCTTAGCTATGACATCTGTATCAACAAAATGTCTGAAGGCTAAGGTATTATAGTTTCCTAGGTTACAGTCAATGACGAGTCTCTTCCTAGTTACAGTCTTAGAATAATGTGCCTCCTTACAAAGAGCTTTAGATATCCAAGTGGAATTATGCCGTGGTAGCCCATAGCCAATATAGAGGATTATGACTGGCTCTCCGATCATAACTATATTATTACTTGTTCACGACATGAATGCCAAGAATTCATTTTTAAGAAAGAAGCTCAGCAGGCAAATCTTGGTATCCATTTCAAAAACATGTAATATTAGGTTAGGATAGGAGAACCAATCAATCTTTTGAAGTACATGGCGCTTTCCCTTCTCCATGTACTATTAGTCACAGAAAAGTGAAAAAAGGCAAAGTATTTTGCCAGCTTTCAAAGCCATAAAACACTTAGGGAGCGCTGTCAAACAGATGGCAAAGTAAAGTTGTGTAAAACCTTACCATAACAATAGATGTCCTTCTCTTCATTGTTACAATATTCCTTACAGCAGGGATCTCTTGCCTAGGAAGCCAGATGTCTGACCGGTATACCACTTTTAAGCCCTTCACTGTGCACGGAGAGCATGGGTGTGATGTATGACATCCCTATTACAGCCTAAGGGATTTGTTATACTAGCCAGATGTCAGGCTGGGGTCTTTATAATGTGATCGAAGAGTCCCTTCTTTGAACACATAATAATCGACACATATACAGCGAATGCTGTAAACAGCGAACGGCCACATCTGCAAATTCTTTCCTCAGGAATAAAATTCAGTTGGCCGTTATCCGGAATTGCCATTTTCTTCAATGTAGAGCAATTTCGGAGTTAGTATATTTAGTTATGAGGGGTGTGTGGGGGGCAAAGCCCCCCATTTGATTAGTGTTTTAAAATTTTTTATTTTACGGCCATGTGAATCCCCCCCCCCCCCCCGAGGAAAAAATTAGCCGACGTGGACACTTGCAGTTTACTGCGTTCACTGTATATGTGTTCAAAGAAGAGACTCTCTGATCACATAATATAGACCCATCAGGCTGACCTAGGCACAGGATCACTACTGTAAGGAATACTGAAACAGTGCGACACAGAAGGACATCATGTCTTGCATATGGGAGAAAGAAAATCAGGGACAGACTACTGGCATAGACAGCAGGCAAAAATGAAGCTGTTTTAAATTCTGGCCCCATCATTTACTGGTTGGTACCAGCAGGTCTTGGTACCTAGTGCAAAACCCAGTCTTAACAGCTCTTACGAGGGTGCTTAACAATTGTTATGATCAGGTCTTACAATACAGAAGTGCTTAACTTAAGTTTGTCTCTTTCCCTGATATTTAGTGCAAGCATGGCTCTCCATGCACTACAAAGGAATCATCACTCTGCAAATTGCATACAGCTTCATTCAGTCATCAAAACCTGACCTGTCAAAAGAAATCGACAGATACTCTTCGAGTTCATAGGAATAGATCATATTCCTATGAGTATTTATGATACAATAATCTGTAAAAAAAAAAAAAACAATAATCTGTAAAAAAAAAAAAAAACAGTACATTATAATTTTACTGGACAACGTCAATGTTTACCCTCAAACAGAACAATGTAATTCAGTTCTCACCAGGATATGAACCTAGGTAGTATACCATACCTTATATCAAAGATCCACACAGAGATAAAAGCGCAGTAATTAAACCACATTATTACAGTTTGTCTAAAGGATATATGAGCAGTTTTATCGACTCATTATCTGATGCATCTATATCCTAAGAAACTGAGTTCTTGTTCAAACCTCTGCATTTTGAACAACCCTCATATCTGCACAGTTGCATATTCTTACAGTGTATTGTCTCAGCCACAGACAGAACTCAATGTTCAAACAGAGTAATGTAGTCTCATAGTTCATTAATTTTTTTTATAATTGAATCATTTGTACAGTCAAGTCTGCAGAATCAAAATATAAAGCTGTTACAGCACAGACGTTCTTGAAGAACTTTGTGTCTGGGGGCTCATTAAAGTAATGAAATGACTCAAGATGTAAGATAATAGTGCTGGAGCAACATTTCCACTTTAACATCCGCTGCTGTACTGCAATTAATCATTTTCCTGGAAATCCGAAAGTTACCGATTCACTCACCATCAGATTGCAGTTGGGAGCTTCATGGGATAACACATTGTATGGTTGTCAAATGAATCCGCCGCCTATGGAGCAGGTAGCAATTTAAGTAGGTGCAAGAAGTTTCAAGATCTGCAAAAAAAAAGTTAAGCGCATGAATATTTCTTTTGGATTGTAACAAAATTTAACAAGAAAACATTTCAGTTAAGAGCTGAATAAAGTTTACAATAACTTCTATATTCTTGGCTGCAAAATACCTTTATAGAGGATAGTATCTCACAAAAGTATTTTCTGATTTCATCTAATATGCTGCATGAAAGCAAAGGCAGGAACTGCACATTCTTTACAGGTACCACACTCAGAGCATGGAACACACAGTTTATAGTGTAGTGCTGGGCAGCATATGTGAACCTGTGATGTTTCAAATTTTTTGAACCCCCCCCTCCTCAATTGCTTAATATAACTGAGAAAACAAGTCCTTGATGCAGGCAATTGGTAGACCATTTTCTGAGTTGTTGCATGCCTACTCATATTCTCTCTCTCTCAAGTGTAGGCCAAGATGCGCTACTGGATAACAGTAAAGTTTCCACTCAGTGTACGTTGACTTTATTAAATTTGTGTTGGTGGGCTACAAGTGGGGAACTAAATTATATAAAGGGTGTGACCTCCTTCTCTTCCTCAGTCCTGTCCCGGTCACTGTCATGTGGAACACGCTAACCAGAGAGATATTATTTAGCATCCAAAGGTTAATAAAGTTTCCAGGAAAATTAAAGCATACACCCCACCTGCAGAAGAAAGTATAGGGTACATGTAGAATTTCATTTGTTAAAATATTCTGCAGGGTTTGGCATGATAAAAATATTACATTCCATCATTTCCAGTTTGATTTTTTTTTCTAAAAGTTTATTTGTAAGTTGAGTGAGCTGATGGACAAGCATTTTGTAACACCTTTACTGAATTACCTCTTCTGGCACAGGAAAATTTACATTTATACAAAAGTAATCAAACTGTATTAACAAATATTATACTTCACATATATTGTTATATCATATAACCTAAGCAACATTACATGAATTATTCAATTGCTACCCCTTTTTTAAAGAAACCATCACTTACAATATAACCACTCATACATTTGCTACAATAGTCTCTCCGGCCGACATGGAGATCCTCCAGAAGGGCCTAAATGAGACTGATGCATGGTGTCAAAGCCATGGTCTCAAGCTAAATGCAAAAAAAATGCGTAGTAATCCCCTTTGGAAAAAACAGAGTACCCGCAAACTACAACATAGGAGGTAATCCCCTGAAATCTGAAGAAGAAATAAGGGATCTAGGGACCCAAGTAGATAGTCAGCTTTCCTTTGATAACCATGTTGCCAAAGTGGTTAGAAAATCCTTCTATGTGACCCATCTGATCACGAAAAGGTTCTCATCAAGATCTAAGGATGTAATGGTGCCCCTCTACTCTTCCCTCATCAGACCCATTATTGAGGACAATGCACCAATTGGAATGTACCTGGCCAGACATCTCCAGCAGCTGGAGACCACAAAGGTACCTAACCAAGGGAATTACTGGCCTCAAACAGTTGCCCTATGCAGCACGATTGAAAAAGCTAAGACTGTTCTCTGTTGCATACTGCCTTCTCAGAGGCGATCTCTGTCTAACGTACAGAGCCATGTCCAACCTAGAATTGTTGAACATGCTCCATCTTAGCAAAACCAAATCTACTCGAGCTACATGCTCTAGGGATATAAACCTCAACACAACAATGAACAGAACATGCTGGAGGGATAGATTCCCTTCGCAGAGACTTCCCTTACTATGGAACAGGGTCCCGATCTACATAAGACAGATCCCGATCTACATAAGACAGAGCCCCTCACTATCACTCTTCAAGCGGAACCTTGATGAGTGGATGGGTAACAAAGTTCACACCGGGGATCACACCAACAGCACTACTAGATAGGGGCCAAGGGTACTAGCTGCTAGTACAAGGGTCTAGGGAACTACTAAAGGGGTGGTGAATACCGCACAATGTGTCTGGGCTAATATATGCCTTCGGGCAGATAGCCCAGTAGCAACCTATGAACCTATTTACATAAATGAAAACACACTACACTGACACAATCCTAGCTGCAAGCATTTTATATCACAAACCATACTGACACACTCCCAGCTGCAAACATTATATATCACTTACAATCTACCCAATCATTTCAGTCAAACATTACACAGCTCACTTAAGTCCTGCCTTCTATTAAAACTCATTCCTCCCCTGTATGTATTCTTCTCACGATTCCCTTTTTTCCTATAGAGTTTCTTCCTGCCCATTTCTAAAGACCTCAATTCCGGTTATTTTATGTCAGTTACTATATTCATTACTTCTAGTACAGTTGGTTTAGATTTTGATTTCCATTTTCTAGTAACTGCTTTTTTGGCAGCCACCCTTAAGCACAGTAAGGCCTTACCATGAATAGGCAATTCCAATTCTGTATCATAGCTCAGAAAAATCATCTCCCTCGTCACATCAATCTGCCCACGCAACATTTCCAACAGTGCATCCCTTAAAGTCCGCCAAACCCACTGCACTCCCAGAAAATATGTTCCCAAGTACCTCTTTCTTCCCCTCATTTCCAGTTTGTTAGTAATATTTTTAGGCTTCACATATGTTCATTACAAGTTCATTTACAGAAAAGTCTACATTCCCCCAGCATCATAGCACATACAAGTAGAATGAATACTTTGTTTTACTTCAGCACAAGAGTATTAACTCAAGCAGTGAAACACTCAACTGTAAAGCAAGCTGTTAATGTTGTGTTAAGTTTGCATAGTTATCTAGCATTTGAACCCCACAACTACAAATACAATCTTTTGCTACAGCTCCATGGCCTTGGTCCTAATAAGTGGTAGTTAAACTCACTTCTATAGTGGATGGTACTAAATGCAGTTCTAACCCATTGGAAAGTCAACTAAACTCATTTCTCACAGCGTTGTTTACCTTCAGGTCCCTACCACCACCATATCCAAGTGCACCTTATTTTTTTTTACAGTATGTGCTGTTCCTAGACCCAGTCTCTGTACAAATATGACTTTTTCCTGTCTAACAATGCAATCATCTCAACCAATATTAAAGTCACTGTACAAAGTATGAATTACTAAATCCCAATTTCATGGGGTGATGCATTCCTAATTTCCTACCTCTTCCATTCAGCTCACTGACAAATGTCATTTCATCCATCCACACAACCTCTTTTTCCTGTTTTTGCAAATAGGGTTGGGTTGTCACTTCAGCAGTGACAGTCATGTATAGCCAAGGTTCACACCACCAAGGGCTAGCCTTGCTGCTATTGTTCTTTCACACCACTCGTACACAAACACCTACGGCCAATTTAAAAAGTCCAATACACCTACTGCATTTCTTTGGAATGTGAGAGAAAACTGAAGCACCAGGAGGAAACCAAAGTAAACACAGTGAGATCGTGCAGACTCCACACAAAAGGCACCTGAACCAAGGAACTTCTTGCTGTGAGGCAACAACACTATCCATTGTACCACTGTGCTGCCGACAAGTGTCACTATTTGATGTAACAGAGGACAATAAGAGAATATCTACTATTTCCATGATACAACAGTCAGCAGCTGGTTTAAGCAGAATATGAATAGTTATGCCAATTCCTGACACTACATCAAATGTTATCTGTTGAGTGATGCAGGATTGCAGGAGGGTATTAGCATCTGTGGATTACGGCAATTGTTAAGCATGGATCAAAAAACAGTGAAAAATATTTTAGGTACTGCTCACATGGGGGGGGGGATTCACCATAGCATAGAAATATTATAATAGATCTAGAACTATTGAACGAAAGTTCAATAGTCTAAATCCACAATCACCGAGCACACTTTAACGAAAGCGGTTTCGTTAAAGTGTTTTAAAAAAAAACATTACATTTACATTTTTGCAGAGGGGCAAGCCCCCCTGTGCCCCCACACCCTACTTTAATATTCTCACTCTGAGGTCACACTACAATGGGGAAAAGGGAATTTTCCCTTATCCCCACTGTAGTGCGATCTCCGCAACAGGCATACTTACGCGAAAGTGCTTCTTCGGTGAAAAGCACTTTTGCAAGTATGCCTGGCCGAATCTGTTTAGGTGATGTTGCCATTCAGGGATCCGTACAGATTCCATTATAATATTGTATTTTTAAACATCACTACTTGAAATGGCATACAATACTGCTGATATGAGATTAATTTGCTTTTAACAGCATCAGGACTACAAAGGTAAACTGCACTGTGATCACTGTGTTTCTAAAATTATTATTTTAAAGAATGTGTTACAAATTCATCACATAAAATGACAAAGCAAAATGCTATTGCCAGAAACTAGTAGCAACAGCTGTTGTGCAGTTGTAATACACTGTGGTAAGTATGTTGTTTAAGCCGGGCAGATCCACTTTACAATGAATACCCAACAAAGATAAACTGCTAAATATGCTTTAGAAAGAGTTACAGTAGTTGTCAGAAGTATAGTAAACTTTACAGACAAAAGCAGCAAGTCCATAAAACTAGAGAGTAAGAAGGGAAAAAAACTAAACAGTCTCGCTCAATAACAAGAGTATTTAAAAGTATATAATCCTCAGCAGGCAAGGGGCATCATACTTCCATTATTAAATGTCCAAATGTTACTTATAATCAGTATAACGCTGTCACATACAATTAGCAAAAGATGACCATTGCAGACACATGGTGAATAGTAATCTAAATCAATATTGTTACAGCAAAATTTTCTTCTTTAGTGCCTGTGTGCTCCACTGTGAGAGAGATGACGCAGATGCTCTTTCTTCACAGATCAAGTAAATCTTAAGTACTGTTTACTTCTTTGCATATATTTTAACACCTATTGAATTATCACTTAAGACATAGCCAGTTCAGATCCTGTATCCTAGCTAAAAAAATAATAATTTCCTTATTTTCACCCATTTGTTCACCCAATATTTTTGGCAGAGTACTCTGTAGGGAATTTTAAAGGTTGCAAACTCATTACACTACCAAAACATATGTTCCCAGTTCCCTTTTTATTCCCCATCACCCCTCATCCCTCCAACATTTGCTGTCCTTGCAGTCTGCTTGGGAGAGGGGTACAAAAACACCTATGCAAACACTTCCAATCAAAAATCCTCAATCTTCTACACGTTGTTGCATACTTTTGAACCATACATATGCCCTTACATCGTTTCTTTGTGAATCTGCTTTTGCAGTCTCTCTTCCCAATCTTTTCTAACCTCCTCCGATTGATTTCTATAGCTATTGAGTACTATTTTATATGCCCTACTAATTACCCCTTTAACAGCAGCTTCTAGTCTAGATTCAACTAAAACTGTACCACTGTAGGTCTTTCACTCAGGATGCCTCTGTCTGTTTCCCATTGCCTATACTCCGATATCAATTCCTGATAAGAAAGGCAGTCTCTAGCCTGCAGTCTAAATGTCTTCTTGGCCTCTTCCCATAGTATTACCGTTCCTTCTCTAGTTATATGCTCCCAATACCTTGGTTCATTTTACAGTCTCTGTAGCCCTAATTGCAATCATCCTTAGTTGAAAAATCTCCTTTCTCCATTCTTACATTTGCTTAGTGCTAGAATACTTTTTGCTACTTTATTAATATAATGTTGTGTTTAGCTGTTATTCTCCTCAGGATCTGATTCCAAAATACCACTCAGTCGGTATTTCCTGAACCCCCCCCCCCCCATCATCATCATCCCTTCTACTATGAATTATAGTTTTATGCTTGTTTTATGTATAGGAGCCTTAGGTGTGTAGCTCTAAAATATCCCTTCAAATCAAGTAATCCTAAACCACCTTGATCTATTGGCAGGACAAACTTATCCCAGTTGACCGTTTCCCTTTTCTCCTCCCAGATAAAATCTTTCAACTCTATTAATTGCTGTCTACAACTTCTCCTTTCATTGATAAAATTATGCCTGGCCTATATATATATATATATATATATATATATATATATATATATATATATATATATATATATATATAAAGGCTAAACATTTTCTTTGCTTTTATCTTGCTATCCATAGCTAAAAACAAGACCTTCTAGTTTCTCGCTTTTTGTATTATTTTTTGTTTAGTCTCTTCCTACATATCCTTAGCTACCATACATACTCCCAAATATTTCATTTTATTGTGTCCTCATAAACATGGGTACATAGTTTTAAGCTATAGCCTTTGTTTTATCTTCATTAATTTTGTATCCCAAAAGACTTGAAACTGTCTCAAAATATTCCACAACACTTAGATGTCCTTTCCTGGTTTTAGCAGGTACAAAATAATATTGTCTGAAAATAAAGCCAACTTTTCTTGATTTAACTAAATTATATCCTTGAATTTCTGAGTCCTTTATTTTCTTTGCCAATGGCTCTAAATATAATGCAAATAAGGGGAAAAGAGGAAACCCCTGCCTGTTTCTCCTGATCAGGCACAACTTATCAGAGAGGAACCCTTCAACTTTAATTTTTGCCACCGATCCCTCATATATCCTCCTTATTAACCCTATTATATGCAAATTATTCCAATGCCCTACACTAAAATCCCAGCTTACTTTGTCAAATGTTTTCTCTGCATCAAGACCCACCAGCAACAATGGTATTGTCTTACATTCTGCTTTCCTCTAGATCATTTTTTTTTATTACTGCTGTCATGTTTGCTTCCACTCCACAAAACACTGATCCATACTGATAAATTTCCGTAACATATTCGACATTCTTTTAGCTATTATAGACAAAAACACTTTATAATCATAGGTTAAAATTGAAATTGGCCTAAATGAGACTGGATCTGACTCGTCTTTACCACCTTTAGGTATTACAGCCACCACAGCTTTCTTCCAGGATGTTGGTGCACCTCCCCCCCCCCCCCCCTGTTAAAATACTGTTAAACAAAACCTTCCAGATCTTTATAACTTTCTTCCTTCCTAGCTTCCAGACTTCCACTGGAATACAATCTATTCCTGGAGACTTTTCTGCCGATTGATTATATGTCACCATTTTTATCCCATCTCTTCCTATCTTAATTGTAAATTGTTGAACCTCATCTACCACTAACCTTGGCATACTTAAGTCTTCCAGAAGTATTTCCTTTTGTGTTTTCTTGATTTCCACATTTCTTTGCTTTATACAAATTTTCATAAAAATTCCAAAATATCTCTACGGGATCTTTCGTTATTCTTCTTGTCAGAGGTTCTTTAAATTTAGTAACAACCCTTTCAACTTTGTTGCCTAGGTTGTTGTGCCGAAAGATTTTGTGCTTGAGTTATTGTAAAAAAAAAGTTGCTTAACAGCAATCTTTCTAAACTCATGCATATTATCCAGATACTTGCTTATTTTAACACTCTGAAGTTCTGCCTCTTCTTGTTCTGTGAGAATTCTCTTATTTTGCAATACGTTTAACTTTTGTCAGTCCCTCTATATAATTCTTGTTACTTCTTAACTATATATATTTGTCTGTTATTTCTACCCTATTTTAAACTCCACTTTCATTTTATCCAAGTCAATAGCTATAGCTTCTGAAGAAATGTCTGCCTTCCCTATTAACTCTCAAATCATTTCCACCAGTGTCTCACTTTTACTTCATTATCATGCATTTTTATCTTGGTTATTGTATGTATACCAAAGTTTTCAATTAAATGGACATGTTCCGGTGAAATACAATTTCTGTCTAGTCTAGCACAGTTGTTGTACCTTGGAGAGTAAAAAGTAAATTCTCATTTCTACTACTGAATTCACATCCTCCATGCCAAATATTTTCATAACTTTCTTCAGAAATCTACCCTCCGTTGTTATATTTTTCCTTTCTGGGTCCTCCAGATACATCCTCACTGTTCCAAAACAAGTTGCAATCCCCATCTTCTTTGCATATATTTTGACTACTTTTACAAATATTTGAATTCTATCTATTTAATGAAAGACCACATAAACACTCTCCACAGTTCACTACTTGTCCTAAGCTGTATCTGAAATTCTTCTGCCCTGTGTCTTTAGTTCTGACTGAAAAGGATTTTCAGACCATCCCACCTATCCTGTGAACAAATAAACAAAAATTATCACCACCAGAGCACATAAGGGTAATTAATGGAAACCATCAGTGAAGCAGTACTTCTACATAAAAATACTTTTCCTTCACTCAGTTATGATGGCCCTTTTTTGGATGGAAAAGAAAAAAAATATTTTAATGAAATCCCAAATTTAAGGTATATGAGGAGGAGGTTAGGCAGGGAGGAGGGTGACAAGTTAGAGACAGGAGACCCACAGACTCACATTCTTATGAGAAGAGTCACGGCTAATTCCAAGCGCTGAGCAGAGAACATTTTTAGTGTAGCTTAAAAAGGATGCTAGTGCAAAAGTCACAAAATTAATGACTCCACAGGATGTGTTCTAAAGGTTTTAGTTGGTCCTTGACAACAAGATTGGTTCCTCCATACACTACATGATACTTGAGGTTGCTTTTGTGGGGAATGGCTTGTCTGAAGGCTGGGTCCCCTCAGTTTCAGTTGAGAATGACAAATGAAAAGATCCGTTTGAAAATAATACCTTTTATTTAGTTGCATGACTCTTTGTACAGTGGTTACTGTACCACAGGCAGTTGCACAAATTCATATTTAGCTGCTAAATAGGGTAAAGCAAACACTGAAATGCAGTGACAAGTTCAAAGTGTGTGGTCATTTATCCATTCCATGGCATGGTGATAAAGCCCTGGCTACATCACATGTGACCCAAGTTCAAATAGCAGCTCAGGCACATGTAGGAGCTGGTAGAAGGAAGGAAGGGAGTGAGCAGCCCCTGATGGGTCACCCATCACAGTGGTGGTGGGGGATTGGGGAGGCCCTGGCTTGACATATGGGTGACATCAAGTGGAAGCACTAGGTGTTATGTCCATGGATTTGTGCCTAGGGAACATGCACTGCAATGTGCATTTGCACTGAGAGCTGAGGGGAATTTGAAGGCATATTTCCCTTGTAATAGCTGCTCTCCAGGATAAGCATGCCTTTGAATTCCCCTCAGCTTTCTCCAAAATACTTGAAAAATGTATTTGAGAACAATTGCTAAACTATCTCCTGTAAAAAGAGCTCCTATCCCCCACACAACATGGTTTCTGTCCCTCCCAAAGTACTAACTGCAGTTCTAACCTTTATAGATACTGTAAATTATATAATGGCAAACTAGTCTCCTCCTTATTTACAGACTTGTCTAAAGCCCTTAACACAGTTTGTCACAGCAAACGTCTACTTGAAATGTCCTTCTCAGCCCACCCTTCCATGGTTCAACATCTATTTGACCAATAGGTATCAATCAGTAAAATGGAACACCACGCTCTCTCCATACTTCCCAGTGACCACCAGTGTACAACAAAGATCTATCCTTGTTCCTCTCTTCTTTAACATTCTTACCAACACTCTCCACACAACCGTCCCCCCTAATACAATATGCAGATGACTCCACATTCGTATGTATATCGGACAGCCTGGCACATCTTCACAACATTACTGAAGAAGCAGCATTGAAACATGGCTTTGTAATTCACAAGTCATGTTCAGCTCAAAACAAACAAGCTACTAATTTTTCCCCAAATCCTGCTCTCATGAAAAAAAAATAAATAAAAAATGTAAAAGCCTCCTCCTTAATAAAACAACCTTTAAAGTTACTGTCATAGCAAATTACTAGGGATGACAGTGGATGTTAATCCTAAATTTGACTTGCATACACAAAAAAACTGTATTTAAAAAACCCACCAAAACTAGAGATGCTTTACAGGGCCAAAAACATTTTCACCAATGCAAAAACTCTACACACCTCCTGCATTCGTTATTTTATGGTGCTCTTATCCTTACTAAATTCCAAGCATCACAAGAATCAAAACTTGAACAATGCTACAATAAAGTGGCTAAATATGCAGCAAATACCCCTTTCAGAACCCACCACTGTATAGCACTAACAAGCCTAAATGATCGGAACTATCCCAACAATTAGCATATAGACATAGCTTCTTACCACCTATAAAATTATACAGTGTCCATCTGTTTGTCCAACACTAAATACAATTCTACACAGCTATGTTCCCAAGTGGTCATTATGATCCAATAACCAAAAACTACTCTCTGTCCACAAAACTATCAAACCTGCTGGGCGTGGTCTTTTCTTATACCATGTTGCTAAGGCCTACAACTCCTTACCTATATCCATCGGGGCAGTACTCTCTCTCTAGTCCCTTAAAAACATTCTAAAAGACTTTCTTGCCAAAAACTGGCTCTGTTGTTGCTCACCCCCAGGATAAACTATATCCCTAAATTTGAACACATACGTATTCACACCTTACACCTCCTTACTGAACCAGTCTTCTCTCACTTCCTTACTTCAAACAGTTTTTCTCCCCTGACTATCTAAAATGTCATAGTCCTGTTTTTTTCTCTTACTTCATATTGCAATTCCTGGTTGTATTATACAAACTTGCCTTTAATTTCTCTGTAAACTGGCCAAAATTTCTCTAAATATAAAATTGTTTTCATATAAATTGTATACATTCTTAATCTAATCTTAAACCTAGTCTCATGTTATAATCGTAAGTACACTAATTATCTTCTCTAGAAAACTATTACTAATACATTGTACTGTTACTTGAAATTATGTAAAGTCTTTAGAAATCCCTAAGCTTCTGGATATCTTTAAACTTCAATCTGTTTATAATTTGTAATGTCTTAACTAACATGCATGTTGTAAAAATTGTATTCTACTAGTGTAAGTAGCTAAATGTCTAAATGTGGAGCTTTTCTCCCTGCACCTCTGCCAAAATAGGTTCTGTGACCCAGCTGGACTATCCCGGTTAACAAATGTCAAATAAATAAATAAAATAATCAAGGTTTTCACATTGTCTAACTTGGTATAATTATTGAAACAGTTGATGGTTTTATTTATTGTTGAGGAGTATACAATTATTGTTCTTAAAATGTTTTTGTAATACTTTGGAGCTTTTTTCACAGGGCCTCCATAAAAATGGGCACCTACCCAGTTGGACATTCCCAGTAATCAAATGTCAATAAATAACAATAAATGAATACAATGTTTGCAGACAGTGCATCTTGATTTTTTTCAGCCTCTTGAAAAGTCCCTAGTTTGCAAAGTAACCAGAATTATATATAGTTCAGTATAGTCATGCGCACATAGCCAAATCTTAATTTTTGATAAGACTTTATTCAGTTTCTGGGAGAATAAGAAAGATGATGTATTGGAATGAAAACGTGGTGAAATGTTAATTGTCCATGCTTTTATTTGGATTTTATTGATTTTAAGCTTTTGGAGTGTGTATTGAACAATAAACGTTGTTGAACGGTGAGAAGGACTTCCTTTCATCTGGTATCCCTAACTGAATATTTTTCAAAGATGATGTATTGCTCAATTGATCTGAGAATGCAGAAAAGAATTTTCAGAAAATCAGAAGTCCTGTATTCAGACATTTAAGCCATATCTTATTTCAGATTGCTCTAGTGACAAGCCTAAGAGTCTACTGGGCCACATTTTTTCAAATCTTAACTAAGAAATCCATCAAGGTATTTCATCCTTTTTGCCTTACGTAAACAGAAAACCAGTTTCATCTGAGATTTCTGCTGAAAAAGCTTGTTTATTGTGAGATGCTTTGGTAGTGCAGAGGGATAAAGTCCTGGCTGTGTCCCAGCTGACCTGGGTTCAATTAGCAGCTGCTCGGGTGACTTACAGAGTGGAAAGGTAGGGATGGGAGTGCCCATACTGGGTGGCACTCATTGATATGCCTTCGGGGAGACATGGTCCAGACAAGGGAGTTAAGATCAACAAGCATGGTGAGGACAGAGAAAGGGAACTGGGTAAGGCATAAGCAAAAACATCCAGATAGAAATGCAAATTGAGCTGAGCCCCAGGACATCTTTAGGATCCATGACTGTCCCCAGCAAGTCCAAGGAGGGTGCACCCAGTGTGGATGTGGAGCACTGGGGGCTGCGCCAGTACACATCATGTCCAGGAGAACAAACATTCTCATCTTCTGCCACATTTTTGCCTTCTTGTAGATGAGATACATTTCTGGCACTATTTTCATGTTACTTTTGTTTAGCTGTCTTTTCTTTAATGATTATGAAGCCCATAGACTTCTCAATGACTTGTTAAATGCATGCCACTCTGTCTACCAGTACCTACTAGACTGCAATGACCTGTTGTGTAACAGAAATCCCATTGCATTATTCTAGATCAGAGCTTTAACAGAAGCACCTGGACATTATTATAGAAGAGAGTTTTAGCAGGAAATACCTTGGCATTCTAGATCAAAGCTTCATCTTTCTCCCTCATATGGATAAACAGGTCTAGGATGTTCTGTCTCAGTTAAAGCAGTTTTTCCTTACCACTGACGCTAAATGAGCTATATCCCTTAATGTTTTATAAACCTGGATTGATAAGGTTCTGCCAGTCTTTACCTTCCCATCAGTACACTACTTCCATATTCTAAAAAGGCAGAAAAGAAAATACACTTGTGTCTCAATTCTGTGCATCTTTGCACTACAGTTAAAAAATGGCTCTTACTAACAGATAAAGAAATCTTTTGTTGAGTAAACTTGCCTTTAAACTGATTCACAATAGTTACTACCATCTTGTAAGACTAACTTACAAATGTGTAGAAGTTCTTACCATCTCAGAGACTCCATGATCACTTTTCTTCTTCTTTTGGCTTTTCCCGGTTAGGGGTCGCCACAGTGGAACTCCGGTCCACTAATGAATGGCAGTAGATTTCTTACGGATGCCGAGGTGCCAGCTTGACAAGACTCCATGATTGCTAGTGTATAAACTCCCCTTTACCCTCTCAATCACTGAAAAAGCATTTTGTAAAAACTGCACCAGCTGCTTGGAATAAGCTACCAGTTCCATAAAAACATTAAAACAGACGTGTACAACCAGCGGCCTGTGGGCCCCATATAGCCCTCAGAGCTCCTCCATGCGGCCCGCAACCTTTAACTGCAACTTCAGCGTACACATGCACCAAAACAATTTTGTTTCATTTGTTTTTTCACTCCAGTGACGTGTAACTACGTCAGTGTGTGCATGTGCCAAAGCTCCCTTCCCATTTTGTTTTTTTCACGCCTAACTAGGATCTGTGTTCGCACTGAAGAATCAGGTGTGTGTGTGTGTGTGTGTGTGTGTGTGTGTGTGTGTGTGTGTGTGTGTGTGTGTATGTGTTCGTGCTGAAGAGGGATCCATTGCCTTTGAAAGGGACAGCACCTAACTGTATTAATAGGTGAGTGCATGCATGAAAGCAAAATGACACACATGCAGATGGACAATACAGTTACGACTGCTGAATCCTACACAAATGCACTCTATACGCACTTACACGAGTGCATGGATCGTGCTATCCCAAACAGAACCAAGACACTATCCTCCAAAAAAAGGAAGCCCATCTGGTGGTCCCCTGCCATAAACAAATTCTACAACAGAAGGAAGAAACTGTTGCAAAAGAGAGTAAAATCCCATGAGTGGAGGAGTTCCCTAGTCAGCCTCAGTAAGAAGCAGAGATCCCTTATAAGATCCTCCAAAGCTAGCTACGAAAACAAAATCACCACCGATTCGAAGGGCAACCACAAAGCATTCTGTGTCAAGAATCTCAATGCCAACACCCAGATCTGCTCTGAATTACAGCATAAAGGCACGAATATTACAGAACCAACGGATATTGCCAACATCCTGGCAGATAGGTTCAGTGCTAACTTTACCCCCCTCTCACCCCCTAAAGAGGCCATATCTATACAGGAAGAATGCAGAGTCCCTTTAATCACATATATGCAGGTAAAAGCTGCATTCTCTAAAATCAAAAACACAGCATCCATGGGACCGGACAACATCCCAGGCTGAGTTTTACACGAACTTCAGAACGAACTGGCTTCCCCACCCAAGCACCATGTTCAATCATAGTCTCACATCAGGCTTTGTGCCCTCTGCCTGGCACACAGCAACAGTTATCCCACTCCACAAAGGGGGAGCCACCACTGATCCTGGGAACTATCGCCCTATTAGCCTGACGAGCCTAGTCTGCAAGGCCATGGAACGTATCATCATGGAACTCAAAGACATTGGTAACCTCCGAACTCTGGACCCCACCCAGTTTGGGTTTGTGAAAGGCACATCATGCCTTCTGAACCTGATCGACTTCTTTGAGGGAGTCACCAAAGCCGTAGACTAAGGTAAGGTGGTTCACACAGCCTATCTTGACCTCGCCAATACGTTTGACACCATCCCCCATTCTGGAATTATAGCTAAACTCACTAAACTAGGTATAAATCCCTATGTCACAAAATGGGTTGCCAACTGGCTCATTGACAGAACCCACACTATAAAAGTTGCAGCCTCCAAATCTGACTTTAAACCAGTGACAAGTGGAGTACCACAGGGTTCAGTCCTGGGACCTCTCCTGTTTGGTATCTACTTCTCTGAAGTACAGGCTAACACAGAAGGCCTCTGGCTAATGAAGTTCGCAGATGACTGCAAACTAGGAGCCATAGTCGAGACCCCAAATGATGTGGACATCCCACAGAAGGGCCTCAGTGAGACAGATGCATGGCCTCAAGGTCTATGCCAAAAAGTGCATTGTCATCCCCTTTGGTAAAAACTCTGTACCCATGAACTACCAGATAAACGGCAGTCTTCTTAACGCCGAATGTGTGATGAGACCTTGGGACCCAGGTGGACAGTAGTCTCTCCTTTGATAATCACATCGCCACAGTAGTCAGGAAATCCTTCTATGTGGCGCACCTCATCACAAAAGGGTTCTCATCTAGAAAAAAAAAGAGGTCATTGTGCCCCTCTACTCGGCACTCATTAGACCCATTATAGAGTACAATGCCCCTTTTGGAATGTACCTCATAAGACATCTGCAGCAGCTGGAAAGGCCACAGAAGTACCTCACAGAGAGGATTACTGGCCTCAAACAGATGCCTTACACTGACCGTCTCAAAAAACTCCAGCTTTACTCTGTAGCATATCGCCTACTCCAAGGAGATCTCTGCCCAACATATAAAGCTATGTTAAACCCAGAACTGTTGGGCATGCTACACCTAAAGAAATCCCATTCCCTCCAAGCTACATGCTCTAGGGACCTAAACCTTGTCACCACAACAAACAGGACATGCTGGAGGGATAGATTTCTGTCCCAGAGACTTCCCATACTCTGGAACAAGCTACCCATCTATGTCAAGCAAAGTTCCTCATTAGCACTCAAGAAAAATCTTGATGAGTGGATAGGAAATAGGAAATACACCCCGGGGATCAATTATGTGGCTCTCCTCAACAGGGGCACAGGAAAATAACTTTCTTGGGTGGCGTAAGCCAGGGGACCTTGTTGGCTAGGCTTACTTAGGCCCTTGGGCCGATAGCCCAGTACCTACCTATGAACCTATGTTTGTGTGCGTGAAAGAAGAAGAGTAGGTGTGTGTGCGTGTGTGTGTGTGTGTGTGCAGAAGAAATGCAGGTTTTATTGAAATTTGGCCTGAAATGCCGAGTTCAGTGAAAATAATTTGATTTTGTCATTACTCAGACAATACAGATTAGAGACTTACTGCTATTTCTCCTGCAAAAAAATGGAAAATCAGAATGTAATTTGAAGTGGTACAGGCAATGAATCAGTAAAGTGATAACTTCAGAATCAATGCACATAGACAGACCCAGGAAGATAATCTCTGCAGGATGCTCATACACGTGGCTATAAATACATGAATAGAATATCGGACTACTGAAGAGTAGATACTGAATGTTTTCTCAGAAGCCACAGTTGCTCTTTAAAATAATGTTACTTGGGGAGAACTGAGTTTATTCATGTTACTCAGCTGGTTTGGCAATACAACTGACAATAGTTATGTGCTTTTAGTGCTGGGCTGCGTAAAAACACTTTGTATGGTTATAGCGCAATGAACTTTTTAAGAAAAGGAATGCAGTTTGCTCATACATACACCAGTTAGAATATAACAGTTACTATGGGAAAAAGTACATCTGTAGAAATGAAGCCTTAAAGTAGACTTTGAGATGATGCATTACCATCTATTTGGATGGAGCTTAGCTACAAAAGGCAATCTCTGTAGGTTAATCAGTTTCTGATATAGTGAATACGTTTGGAATGAAAGTGGAAGAAGTGAACATTATGTAGGTATGGTCATGTAAGCTCACAAAAGACAAGTCAGTTGCAAGTCTGCTCCAGGTAGCTATACCCTTGTAGATAATTTTCTGCCTAAGAACAGTGACCTCATTCTTAGGATAATTAACTTCAGTCTATGGTGAACTTGTATTGGTTTAATATTTATAGAACAAATCGTGTTGTAATTGTCAAGCAGTTCACATACACAGTTTGTCATTTATTAATATTAATAGCAATCGCATGTAGTGAAACAGCTGATTATTGATTAGTTTGATGATGCTGTAAAAAGAGTTATTTGCAAGAGGTGTCACTTATTAGGTCTTTATTGTCAAAGGTGCCAAAGTATATAGCCTTTTGGAACAAAATACAAAATTCTGCTATATGATTTTTTTATGCCTTATTTATGTATTTATTTTTTCTCTCTGGTATGTTGTGGGTTTATCCCTGTGAATTACATGTACAGTATCAGGTTATTCTAATAACATCTGTGTTGATCATCCTCAGGAGAGCATATTGTGCCATTCCCACTGCAGATATGACCAAACAATTAAGCATCATACGGGTGTACAAAGGATGGTAACATATGGCATAAAGTATCTTCTGTAGCCAACAAGTGTCCTTTGGCTGTCTATGAAATCTATAGACTGAATGAAGCTAAAATCATTTTCAAGTGCTTACCAATCATCAGTATAGATGTTGGTTCTATTTTCACTGTGCATTTCAAAATAAGAAAGGCAGTGTGCTTTTATTTGTTTGTTTTCAAGAGGGGCAGAAGGCCATTCAACAATAGCTTATCAGAGTATTTGCTGTCTCATGTAATGTGACATGCAGATGATTAAGCTATTTTTCCTGCTAAAAGAATGTCAAAAATCACCTGTACCTCCTAAAGTTCTCCACTCAAGGAAGAACTAGTTAACCAGTGCTGGTGTCCTTACAAATGCTAGCAGAACAAAAACATTGCTTTCTACTTAAATTTATGCTAATACAAAACCTGTTATTCGATCAACTTTCTAAGTCTGTAATAGCAATATTTAAAAACTGTCCCTATTTTTAGGCCTCTCACTTTTATTTATGGATTTGTCCAGATTTTGTTCTCCAAGAGGTGAGAGGTATGAGTGTAACTAGTGTGACAGTGGAAAATAGGTGGGTAAATCGTACTAGTGGTCAGACTTACACAAATGTATATTTTCTGAAGGATATGAAGTCTGAAACTCAAATGTCTGTCATTATTAGTATTTAGTGACTTCAATACTAAATGAGTTGCCAGAAAACTACAACTTTTATAAGGAACAATCCAAAAATAAGAGGCACAAATATGGACATTCTGTGAAAATCTGGACAGTTGAGCAGTGTACATCTGTCAGTGTTACACACTAGCCACTCACTATCCTTCGTGTAGTAGTACCTCTAACCATGTCTGGATTTCACCTATTTGACATATAGTATTTTATTTATTTATACATTTAACTGGTGTAAAGACCCCTTTCAGGCATAACCCTGGCCAAAACAAGTACAAAAACAATGATTTATGCCATGTTAACACTAATGTTAATACAGTATACAGACACATACAAAAAAGTACCACTGATGTATAATGTGAAACATACACAGAAAACGCTACAAGTTATTTAAAATGGAGCTTTTGATATCCTTATTCATTAACCTAGTATTTAAGTTGTGCCAAATCAATAGCACCACTACACATTCAAAACTGTAACTCAAAATAAATTCCTCACAACAATCACAATGAACCACTCGCAGAGCACAGCAACCCAGTCTCCCTTAATTACACATACATTACTAAACCACATTACAGTGCTCCAGAACCTAATACTGATCATACTGCTATTAATCTAATTCGTAGCATCCTATTCCTCCACCCTGCACCTTGACCCCAAACCCACTAAATCCATTCATTCTTACGTATCATCCCAACACCGAATGTAGAGATAAGTCAGCAAGCCACGGAGAGTAGTATTGCTGAAACTGAATTCATTCTCAAGTCTTGGCGAGTGCCTTCACAAGGTGGACCCTGTTTTTCACAAAATCTCTCCAAGCCGACACTAATATACAGACTGTATTTATATAGCATACATCATGGACAGAAGTAGGTCAAAAATTAAAAAGATCGCTGGGGGCACAAGACCCAGGATAAAAACGTGACCAGTCCTGGAAAGTGCACAGGTGCCAGGACTGGAAAAGATGACAGTATAGAATCCTTAAAATATGGAAACATTCCTACAATGAGGCTAGGCCAGCCCAAGGAGAGGATAGCCCCCCTGTTGTAGAAGGAAACAGCATTCCACAAAAATCACAAAAACTGATAGGCCAAAGAAGAGCTATAAAGACAACTGAGTGGTCTACTGAGGATAAGAAAGAAATTGTGTATGGTTACTATTATGCAAAGTGCCCAGAATTTCTAGACGCAGACTAAACAAAAAGATTACGAGAGAAATTACTGGAAAGAAAAATACTTCCACAAAGAAAGCTGTCAGAAGCTTCAAATAAAAAATTGTGTTCATTAATACAACACATTTGTGAAGAACAGTATATAGACCAAGGAATTATGATCTGTTTGGAAAAAGCATCATCTGAGAATATGTGAAAATAAGCTCTCATCCAATATGCAGACAATTTGACGGTGATATATGCTGCTTCTTCAGTTTAAGAACTTCAAAACTTAACACAACAATCCTTTCTAGAAATCGAGACTTGCCTTATAAACTCTCAACTAATTTTAAACCCCCAAAAAACAAACTTATGATTTCCCAACACACTAAAACAGCCAAAACCACTAACACTTTCAGCACTGCATCACTAAACAGCACCATTATCTCCCCAACACCACACACCAGACTTCTAGGAGTTGAAACTGATTGCAACTTAAAATGACACTCATTTCTCAAACAGTAAAAAAGTACACAAAAAACTTAGAACATTGTATAGGAACAAATATTACTTCACTAAAAATACTAAACCTACCATTGCCTAATCTCACTTAATCTCTACACTGCTGTATACAGGTCCCATACTCATAAATCTAAAAATATCAGAGCTAGCAAAACTTGAATCCTGTTACAACAAAATTGCCAGATATGCTACAAACTTACCAGCTAGGGCTTACTAATGTATAGCACTCTAGCAACTCAACTGGCTAGAACTCCCTCATCTTCTTCACTACAACCAGTTAACCATGGCCCATGAAATCCTCAATGAACCTGAGAAAACACCAGCCCTACAAATATTACTTCAAACATATGGCACTAACAGAACCCTGCACTGCACTAACAAACACCACATAAAAATCAATACAACCAAAAATCAAGCAGAAAATTCCAGCTTCTCAAATTGTGTAGCGAAAATCTGAAATTCACTACCAGAAAACATTACTTTGGCATCACTTGCCCAGTTTAAAATCAATGCTAAAAACCCATTTATTCAACAAATGGCTGTGTCCTTGCTCTGCTCCAGACTAACCTCTCCCTCTGATTATTCTACTACCTTTGCTTCACTTACTGACTAAACCATCTCCCTCTGTCTGTTCTACTACCTACAGCTCTTTGCTTACTAATATTACACAATACTATACCACTGTAGAGCTGATGACATATTTTATTTATTTATTTTATTAAAATGTAAAATAAAATAAAATAAATAACAAAACCTAGAGATTTTTTGAAAAGTATAAAAAAGAAATATGGACATGGGAAAGGGATTTGATAAGATGTAATACAAGTCGAAAGCCAAATTAATCGATATAAAGAGGGGAGCCCCAAACATATTCAAAGAGAAATACAGGCAAAAGCATCCAGATATGGAAAATTTCACAATAAAAAAATAACACAGAGAGGGAATATAGAAAAGAAGATTAGTAAAGTAGAAAATTAAAAAAATAGAAGCTGAAGTTATGGAGTGCTTGCGAAGTGAAGGATTTGGTGTAGAAGGTCTAACACAGGTTATATCACAGCATGATGGAACAAGTCCCCAAAGTAAGGAGAAACAGGAAGATCAGGAGATGTCTGAAGAAGAAATATGGACATGGGAAAGAAAGAGAGATTTACTATGGTGCAATATCTATGCAAAGGAGAAAGCAAAACTAATCAGTACAAAAAGAGCAGCAACAAACATATTTGAAGAGAAATACAGACAAAGGAATCCGGACGTGGAAAACTTTACAATACAAAAAATAAGACAAAGAGGAAAAGTAGAAAAAGAGGTTAGTAATGGGGAAGTTAAAGAAATAGAAACTGAGGTCATAAGGTACCTCCAAAGTGAAGGATTTGGTGTAGAAAATCTAATTCAGAAAGCACCACAGCAGGACAGAGCAAAAGACATCCAAATTAAGGGGAAACCAGTGGAACAGGAAGCAATTAGTCAGGTGCTATATGAAGATATTTTGGAGCCTTCCACAGGAACCAGTATAAACATTCACTTGAAGCTGGACAACAAGGGAAGGAATAGGAATTTGTGGAACTTCTGACAATGTCAATGTTGAGGAGTAATCGGCCAGTGAGTTCCCATATGACAGAGCAACAGATGACACATGATGAAATTGAAGAGAATGTGCCACAGGAAGATGTAGAACTTTCTATTGAATGCACGCAGGAAATGGAAAACAAAAAAATGTGCCCTCAGCTTAGAGGAAAATGAGCTAAAAGAGGAGTTGCTTGATTTAATACAGATAGATAGACATATTAAGATCAATGAAAGAAATAGACTGCAGAAGGTCAATAAAACCCCATGTAATTAGGACTGTCCATACAGATCCATATGACAACAGAAATAAACAGGCTATATTACTGTGCAGCTAAATCAATCATCATCATCAGCCCCCTTTTTCCCATTTTTCTACATGGGATCGGGGCACCTGTTAACTGTCGCCAGCTCTCTCGATTCAGTGCCACACTCCTGCCTTCTTCAACACACATGCCTGACTGTCGCAGATCCTCTTTCACACAATCCATCCACCTCTTTGCTGGATGTCCTTACTTCCTCTTATCTTCTTCCTGTCTGTCTCAAATCTTCCTCACCAGATTGTCTTCTGCTTTTCTACACATGTACCCAAATCACCATAATATGTTCTCTTTGATCTTTTCTGCAATTGGAGCTACTTTGGCTTCTGCTCTTATGTCCTCATTCCTTCGTCTGTCCCACAGTGTGCATCCTATCACCTTTCTCAGGCACTCCATTTCCATCATCCCTAGCTTCAACTGTTCTGCCTTTACTGCCCAGGTTTCTGTACCATGCAGTAGTACTGGTTGCACCACTGTCTTGTACACCTTACTTTTCAGGTTCTTTGGCATTCTTCTGTCATAGACTACACCTGATAGTCTATATGCCAGTTGGCTGCAGCCCCTCTGATTCTAGCTTTGACCTCTTCATTCAGACTGCCCTTCTCCTCAACTACTCCTCCCAGATATTTGAAGCTGTTTACCTGTTCCACTATCTTCCCTTCTATCTCTATTCTCAGCTTCGTCTGATTTCCCCAATTAGCTGCTATTACCACCATCTTATCTGTGCTTAGTTTCATCCCATGTGCCTTCAGATTTGCATTCCATTCTCCTGATGTTCACCCACACCAACTGGGAACCACACTATGAGGCCGAACACCGTCTGTACTTGAGTCATTGGGTCCTTGTAAATAGTCTGCACTAATTCTACCAATGTTTCTGGTACTTCAAACCACCACAGTACTGCCTAGATCAGCTTTTTTGGGACCTTGTCATATGCTTTCTCCAAGTCTAGGAATGCCCAGTTGGACTCTCTCCTCATCTCTAGCTTCTTCTCAAGTATCTGTCTCAATGTAAACATTGGGTCAGTAGTGCTGCATCCTGATCTGAATCCAAACTGCTCATCTCCCATCTTGCATTCTACTACTCTGCGTATCCATTTATCAATCACCCTCTCCAGAATTTTCATGCAATGTGATACGAGTTTGATGCCACTGTATTGACCACACTTGTAGATGTCCCCTTTGTTCTTGCACACTGGCATGAGTATACTTATTCTCCAGTCATCTGGGATACCCCTTTGTCTCCACACTGCTATTAGTACCCTCAGGAGCCATTTCTCCCCTATCTCATCCAGCATCTATCATATCTGCTGTGACCTCATCTGAGCCAGCTGCTTTCCCTGACTTCATCTTCCTTAATGCTGTTATTGCTTCTTCTAGGCTGGGCTCCTCCTCTTCTCTCATCGTAGGCTGTTTCGTGGGCCATACAACTTCTGTGGGGATTTCTTCATTCAGAAGCTGCTGGAAATACTCCTTCCACCTGCTTTTGATGTCCAGTGGACTGGTGAGCAGGTTGCTGCTGGCATCTCTTATGAAGAGTGTCTGGCAATCTACTTTATCTTTCTGTCTTTGCCCTGTAACCTGATACAGTTTCTTTGTGCCACTTACTGAGTCACTTTCCAGAAGTTGGTACAGTGCCTCCAATGCCCTGGTCTTTGCTACTGCAACTTCTTTGTTAGCTTCTTTGTTAGCCAACCAGTAGTCCTTCCTAACCTGGTCAGTCATTTCCGTCTCCCACTACTTCCTACACTCCTTTTTTTCTTTTGATGACTTCCTGGACTTTTGCATTCCACCACCAGTTTCCTTATGTACCTTATTTCCATACCTGGTTCAGCCACATATCTTTTCTGTAGTCCTAACACGTGTTTTTAGGCGCTGCCATTTTTCTTCAACTCCACCTATTTCCTCCTCATCTTGGGGTGCTAGAGCCCTGAGTAATTCCTTGAACTGCTGTACTTTCTCTTCAGTCAACTTCCAGGTCATCAGCCTGGTCCCTATTGACCTTAGAGCCTTCTCTGACCACTGCTTGCAGCTGATTGTGGCAACTAGTGGTTTATGCTGTGGGCCAACTGTTTCACTGGGGAGGACTTTGCAATCATGGATTCTGCCCCAGTGTCTTTTCCTTACTAAGAGGAAGTCTACCTGAATTGCATGTTGATGTTGACTACTCTTGTATGTGATCCTGTGACTGTCTCTCTTTCTGAACCATGTGTTGGCTACTATCAAAGCCATTTGCCAGACAGAAGTCTAGAATAGCTTCTCCTTTATTCCTGTTGCCCCACCCATGTGGACCCAGGCAGTCCTCCTATCCTGTTCTGCTTGTCCCGGTATATGCATTCAAGTCACTCAACAGCAATTCATGTCGCCCTGCTTTATCTAGTAGGTCCTGCAACTGCTGTCTGAATGCACTATTTTCCTTACTATCACAACCCTGCTGTGGGGCATAGGCTGAGATTATGAATACTGCCATATCGTTACTCTGGAGTCTGACTGCCATGAATCTGTCATTAATTCTGATGATATCCCTCACTGCCTTCTGAAGCTTCTCTCTCACCACAATTCCTACACCATTTCTAGCCTGCCCTCCACCTGAGTAGTAGACTCTGGATCCCAAGCCAAGTGGCTTTGCTGAACTACCCTTCCATCTCATCTCCCGGATACAATGGATGTCCAACCTCCTCCGTATCATCATGTCATCCACTTCCAAGCTGCGTCCTGTCAGTGAACCTACATTAAGCATAGCAATTCTCAGTTCATGTATGGCAGGTTGGTTTTACATCCAGCTTTTGCTCAACAGAGCTATCCCAGGTTACCCAGGCTGGGCAACTAGACACCGGCCTGTAGCTTATTGACCCAGGGCTGCTGGGCTTTATGGTGGGCACATACTGACCAATAGGGGCACATATACCCCTCCCACTATTAGCATGGGTCCCTGACATGGGTCAGAGTAGGCTGGGTCCTCAACCCACTTATCAACAGTAATTATCCATGCCCATTTTTGGCAACATTAGTCAACATGGTCGAATCACCTAGAGCCATATTTTATATGGTCAAGTGGCTAGCCCTGCCACGGTGCAGCCTGTGATCCATATTCTCCTATCTTGAGGTTACTGTGCGCACCACAGATGCCCAAGGCAGTTGGTCTGTACAACTCTTCCCCCTATAAGGCACGATGTAGAGTCTGTGCTGCTGCCCACAGCTCCATTCATTGGTGAGTTGGAGATGGAAACACTCGGCATGTTTTTCAGACATGGGAGAAACCCCAAGGAAACACACGGAGAACATGCAAACTCCAAACAGGCATTGGTCGGAGGTCAGGACTGAACCTTGTACCCTGTGCGTGGGAGGTGAAGACCTTAACCACGAAGCCATCTGGTCTCTGTGCAGCTAAATTAATACCAGACAAAATTCTACCACAAGAACATGGGATAGTAAGGGAAAGGAGGGGGAGAAATCGAATACCATAAGGAAGTATCAAACAGCGAAAACTATAAAGCAGTTAAGACAAGAAGTGTCACTATTAGAGGAATATAGAAGAGGGAATAGATCAACAAAATACTCAAAAGACAGACATGATAAAAGCAATGTGCAGTATTATAATGGATCAGGATCTATCATGCACTACTGCAAATAAACTAAAAATATCAGCACAGACAGAAACACTTAGAAGATACACAGATAAGCATAAAGGAAAAGTACAAAATAAGCAATTTATTGAGGACTCCAAAAAGTTTTAAGCAGAATTGGGACAGGGGAAAATGAATAGAAAGAACACCCAAAAAAGACGAAGTAGATACATTTCGGAAAAATATTTATGAAGATCTTGTGGAACATAAGATGCTAAATAGACAGAAAAAGTAAAATAAAGTATAAGAAGTTCAAAGGTACAGGATATGAAAGGGAATAAAGCAATAGCCGACAGAAACAAAATGAAGAAAAGCCTCTAAATGAAACCCCAGGTCCAGATGCAGTGCCTAACTTCTGGTTAAAAGTATTAATATCTCTGCATGAAGATTTAGCCATGAGTAAGAACTATTTATATGTGCATCCTGAACAGACACCAATCTGGCTAACAGGAAAAACAATGCTACTACTTAAGAGTGAACCTGCAAGCTACGCTAAAAATTATAGTCCAATAACTTGCCTTTCAACTATGTATAAACTATACACCAGAACTGATGATGACACAGTTTATAGTCATTTAGAAGAAAATTCAAGCATGGCAATAGAACAAAGGGCAATAAAAGAAAGCCATATTGAACAAGGGATCATTTGTTGCTAAATAAAGCCGTAATACAGGTGTGCAAAAAGGGGAAGAATCCAAGTATGGCATAGATTGACTACAAAACAGCATTTGATATTATTCACAAAAACTGAAGAACAAACGCTTTAAAACACAAAAGATACACCAAGGCAGGGAAGCAGATATAATCCAGTTTTAATGCAAGTGCTTTCGTCTTGGATAATACCAATATGCTTCCCTGCCTTGGTGTATCTTTTGTGTTTTAAAGTATTTGTTCTTCAGTTTTTGTGAACAGTTTGTGAACTGTTACACCAATGGCTTCGGGGAGTGGATCGTCTTCTTTGGATTTGTTTTTGGACAATGAAGCTTCTAATTCCAACAAAAATCAAGGGGAACTAACTATTCTTATACAACAGTTAACCAAAAAGGTGGATGGTTTGGCTGCAGAGACGCAACAAAGATTTTCTGGGATGTCAGGAGGATCGATTCCCAGTGTAACCAGTTCCAATGGTTCCATTACCCCTGGACAAGGTAATGCTGCAACTAATTTGGTGACTTTGTCTAATAATTTACCTAGGGGTGTTAATTTGCAAGAATAGCTACAGCAAGGGGTTTTGTTTGCTCAGTCTACACAGCCAACAGTTAACAGAACCTTAAAAAACAGCCTTGACTGGTATTATGAGAAATTGTTGAAAGTTCGTAAACTACAAGCTGAGAATGCTTATCTTACGGAATGTATTAAGCATAACCAGGTTCCTAAAGAGTTGCGACTTTGGAGATTTCCGATAGGATTAATCAGAGATTCTCCATTACATTGTGAACTTTTGGCACTTCTCAACAGACATGGTTGTGAAAATATGGAGGTTTTGGTTAAGAATAATAGTAACATAGTGGATGACTTGATTAGAGAGGTTAAAGATCTGGACATTATTACTACGGACCTATTATTTCAACAATACCAGGTGGAATATAATCACATTTTTAAAAGTATTGACAAGCATGTTAATAACATTAGAATATGTAAAACAAAAACTTGAGAGAGATGCCCATGATTATCTTTTTAAAAAAGCTTATCCCCTCCCTCCAAATTCACAAGGGTGGGGCCAGAGGTTGTCTAATTCCACTCCCTATGAAACGGAACATGAGAGAAATATTAATATTGATGAAGGGGCGGAACAGGCTGTGCAAGCCCCTTTAAACCAACCTGTTTCATGTCGATCCAAACGGATAAGGGAGAGAGAACAGGATTATGGTCGTGCAGCGAATTCAAACTACAGGAAGGACCAGCAGAACCGCCTGAATTACCAGCAACCCAGATTTTCGGGGCGGAATGTGTATCAGAACCAGAACCAACGGTGGCGATAGATTATGTTGATGATGATCACCTTTTGGTGAGTTCCTTTGTTTCTATACCAGTTCCATTGATCTCAGATATAGTGTCTTTGGATGATGATTGCGATTCAAGTTTTGGATTTGGAAATACCAGCAGTTGGGCTACTAGTTTTAACATTTTATCAAGCCTGCCAAATATTATTTTTAATAGTAAAAATGACTTTAAAGTTTTTAACTACAGCAGCTGTGATTTTTCAACAGATATTGCGAATGTGTTTTCCAAGGGCTTTTCATTTGTTCCACAAGTTAGAGCGGACATTGTGACAATTTTATTGGACTTAAAACTTTTTATTTGGAAGCTCAATTTAAAGATGTTGTTTAATAACTGTGAATCTGTTGATAAGGGGCCTTTTTGGGTCTCTAGTGTTTGCAACCCCCCCCCCCCCTACATCCTACGCTGGTATTTTTTGAAAAGATGTGTGAATTTGATTTGAGATTTCTCTTACAAGAGAGAGACAGGAAGGTGTCCTATTGGAATAGTGAAGAATATGATTTGATTAATCATGTTAGACAACTACCAGTGAGGGTTATTCAGCCGGACAAGGGTGGAGGTGCTGTAATTATGGATTATCATGATTATATTGAGAGAATGTATACAATTCTTTTTAGTAATAGGTACAGACAAGTATCCAGGAATTAATTAAATGTAGCCTATGCTAGAATTTCAACTCAATGACATGTTATTAGAGCAGTGTATTACATTGGATGAATTAAAATTTTTAAAAGTTCAATTTCCAGTTATTCCTACTATTTTTGGCCTGCCGAAATTGCATAAAGATTTAAATAATCCCCACATGCGCCCCATTGTTGATGCTCGCAATTCCATTACATCTGCTATTTCTGTATTTTGAGATAAAAAATGAAAAGTCTTTTAAAACAGGAAGAACATATATGTATTGATTTTTGGGATTTTTTTGGCAAAATGCGATAAAATGCTTTTTGATCCTAATTATTTTTTCTCTACGATAGATGTTAAAGACTTGTTTTCCTGCATTCCACATGATGTAGGGTTGGATTGGTCCAGGATTACTTGGTTAGGAAAGGGCTAGTACAAGACCATGTAAATTTATATGTTGAATTGTTGGAACTTGTTCTCAGGAATAATTACATTATATTTGATGAGCAATTATTTTTGCAAAACAGTGGGGTAGCCATGGGGGCAGCTTGTGGGCCTTTGTATGCAAACATTATAATGTGTGAATGGGAATGCCGATATGTGTTTAATCACCCCCTTATTTGAATATTGTGTTTTGTATGTTAGATACCTTGATGATTTGTTTATTTGGAAGGGGGATATGACTGGATTTAATGAATTCATGGATTTTATTAATTCATCCACTATGTTCCTGGAATTCACTCATGTTGTGGATTTTGAAGTTTTTAATTATTTAGATGTCCAATTAACTAAAGATCAGGCAAATAGTAGATGTGTCCACTATATATAGGAAACCAACTTATTCCAATTCCTTTCTCCATTTTTCTAGTTGTCACCCTAGGACCCATAAAAAAGCTGTGGTAAAGGGGCAATTCATTAGAGCTGCCCATATGGTATCTACTTTTGAAGATTTCTTAAACGAATGCTCATTGTTGGAAGAAATGTTTATTAGGAGGGACTATCCTGTGGACTTTGTGGGTGACATCAAGTTAGAAGTTATTAATAAACGTTCTTCTGGTTTTTATAGTCCTATTTTGAGTGTTAAAATGTGAATGACAGCAATATTATGACCTCAGTGCATACTGTAGTGAACTCAAATTTTTGGAGAAAGGAATTTTAGATTATCCTATATTACTACGTTTACTGTGGACTCATATGTAATACAAGATATTTTATATAAGAATTGGTCTATCTTGATGGAAGATAGTTTTAGATCTAAAATTAGTCAAAAACCCTTAATTGTTTATAGGAAGGGGAATAATTTAAAAAGTTTGTTGGAAAGACCGTTGAAACATAGAGCTGATGAACAAAAGGTTTGGCAGATGTCTAGGTGTGGGCTCTGTAGTTATTGCACACACATTAATACTGAAGAACTTTTTTGTTTGAATGGATATTTTTTACACATTCGTGGTAAATATAACTGTAATAGTGCTGGTGTTGTGTATGGGGCCTTATGCCAGAATTGCCACCTTTCTATATAGGAAAGACAGAGCATAAACTCAGAACCCGCATCTATGAGCATTGTTATGACATTAAAAAGAAAAAACTGACAAATGCTTTGTTTAGGCACATTCATGAATTCCCAGAACATCATTTTACATTTATAGTTCTTGAACAAATTAAGCCTAATGTGAGGGGAGGTCCCTGGCAATAGAAATTGGAGGAAAAAGAATTATTCTGGATCCTCCGTTTAAAAGCTGTTGGATGGCCTGGATTAAATGAGCTTGCCTCTATTGGCTGTGTTTTAAAATTAAAGGCTTTATTGAGATAATTTATTGGTAAGGGCTTTTTCTACATTTACATATGCACACACACATATATATATATATATATATATATATATATATATATATACATATATATATATATATACACACATATACACACACACACACATATATATATATATATATATATATATATATACATACATACATATGCTGTTTTACATTTTTTGTATGTACATGTTTTAAATGGGGTTATTTTGCTGGGTTTTATAATGACTTATTTCTTTAAATGTTAATTGAGGAACTGATGTCAGACCTTGGGTCCGTTTTAAAAATGGTTTGTGGGTTGCTACATTTTGTCTGATGAAGTCTTGGCATTATCCAAGACGAAAGCGCTTACATTAAAATTAGATTACATCTGCTTCCCTGCCTTGGTGTATCTTTTGTGTTTTAAAGCATTTAATATTATCCCACATTCATGGATAAAAAGAAAAAGAGTGCTTAAACATGCATGAGATGCATCCTACATGGATAAATTACATCACAGTGACCATGAAATAGTGGCAATCCACTTTGCAGTTAAGCCATGATAAAAGACAATTACTCCAGGGATAAAAATCCAAAGGGGGATATCAGTCACCGCTGCTCTATTGCCTTGCCATTAACCCATTAAGCTATCTGCTTAACAGATTAGTTCAGGGCTATAATTTGGCTCCCAGAAAGAAACAAAGTGTAAAGACTCCTCTTCTCTCTGTCGACGATTTAAAACTGTATAGCTTATCAGATGAGGAACTGAAAGTACAACTGCAACTAGTTAAAACTTTTTTAGATATAAGAATGTCATTTGGTCTTGATAAATGTTCAAAAGCAACCTTAAAGCAGAAAAGCTGCAGCACCAAGAAAACATCACTGAGACAAGAATGTGCTATAAAAGAGCTTGAGCAAGAGAGAGGGTGTATAAATATTTGCAAACTGATGAAGGATCAACAATAAAACATGAACTGAACAAATATGAATAAAACTTGGTAAGGAATGTTTTAGAAGACAAATTAATCCTGAAAAGTGTTAACATCTACTAACAAAATTCAAGCTATAAACCAATATGCTTTTCCTGTCCTAACTAACAGTTTTGGAGCGATTGACTGGCCCCAAAAGTGTTGGATAGAGTAGACAGAGAAAACAAGGATGTTTCATGCTCATCAAATGATTTATAAAAATCAGTGCATACCAAGATTATATATTCCCCCAGTGGCATAGCTTAAGTTTGTGCTGTCCAGGGCTGTATTTGAGTTTTCTGCCCCCCCCCAAATCATAGTCATATGGGCCCCCCATACACATCCCCCCGCAGCCATTCCAGTGTCCCATTACTTGGCTATTTCTCCCCATTTACCATAAACACTGTAATGTGCATACTGCTTTATGCTTTACGTCTATAATGATTATTTGGATTTATTTAAAAAAAAACTTTAATTTTAAATTTTATAGCACAAACACTGACAGACATCTGCTAAACAAAGCAATACAGTCTCAAAATGAAAACATACTTTGCATTAAAGCTTCTCTGTCCTTGAAACTCACATTCACTGAAACAGCATTGAAACCCACATTCAAAGAAAATGCATCTGGCCAGTGGCAGATAAAGTTTACCTTTTTGCTGTTTTCAAATCAAAGGTCCTTTGCACACATATTTAAGACCATGCAAACATACGTGTGCTCTTTGACTCACCTTCCTGATTGTGTTAAATTATATTCCTTGTTTAATACAGCATACCTGTTAGAGCATGTTTTAAATTTGTTTCGAACATTTTTCCAGTAAGCAATGAAACAAAATGCATGAACCAATAATGACAAGATTGCCCAATTCAGAACATTTCTATCATAAAAGCTCTACTCAAACTTCTCTCATTACAATCCACCAATATCAGTAAATCTACACAATCTCTGCAGAAGTAAAAGTCATCTAAATAATTCCACATTAAAGATATCTGTAACTAATTAAGAGGTTGCTGCTAGCAAGTAACTTTATATCATTGTTTCATCTACAAATAAAGTGCCTGCTGCCCTTGAAGAATAAATTGTCTATGTTACACTAAAAAAAAAATGATACGCTAGTAATATTGCAATAGGAAATGGATGGAAACTGATAACAGGTTCATAGTTACTAGGTGTCTACTCCAAAGGAGGACATTCTCAGGACTGCAGCATCCACCCCCTTTAAAGTATAACACAGTACAGCATCAGCAATCCATCTACATACTGTGGGAGTAGAACCCACAGCCTTCTGTATTAAACACAAGTATACAACCTGTTGTGCTACGAGCAATGCAAACAGACTTGGTATAAACAGTAATAAACTTCTCTTCCCCTGAAGCTCTCACCTCCTTGCAAAATCCACTTGACACAACTATATCTGTCAACTTTGCTGCACAATAAATCTGAAAAAAGCCAAAATTTATTGGGTGGGGTTACTTGTATATTATCACAACCAGATTCTAAAGATGACAAGCAGTGCATTTCCAAGCCATACCACAGTTAAGGCAGATTGGGACTAATGTGTCTTTCAAATGATGGGCACTCATTTAAATCTGGGCAAAGTAGCTACGCTAACTACTAAATTACATTCAAAACAAAATCAAATCAAACCACTTCATAACACTTAGCATGAAAGTGCAAACACAACTGCTAGCCTACATATCCCATCTTTAACTCAGCGTTATGACATTACAGGGAATATTGCCAAATGCAGTAGACCTTGTGCGTGCCTTTTCAGTACAGTAATCTCACTCGATGTATAAATGAATCTTATGCCACACCATGGAAGGAAGATGCAGTCCTGTTGCCCATTTTTGAGTTTCTGAATCTACTAGCAGACATAAAGGCGAGCTGAACTATGCCCTGAGCACTCCAATCTGTCTAAATGACAAGCCAGCATCAAGACATATAAATCCCTTCAGCAACAGTCCCAAACTAGTAAGCTGAACACACACACGCAAATATAAGGGTATGATCTCACACATGTAGCAGTGGCAACCATGCACACATTATGTCTTTTCTACTATCCCTTCCCCACGAAACCTAAATCCCTGTGTTTCCCAGTCATCACCATAAAACAACAGCCTACAGTTCCACTGTAAAGCACAATGCAGACACAAAGCAGGAAAGGACGGTACCCAGGAAGAGGAATGTTGCCATTGTTCCTCTTCTAAATCTCATAAATCTCATAACCAAACTGATAGACTACTTCTTAACACTTTAAACACCCCTTTTTAATAAAACAAAGCTTCGTGATCACATTATGAATTTCACCATGCTACAAATCTGATTGCGATAATACGCAAGTACCAGGAAGACAAAGACACAAAACCAGGGACACATTTTAAACATTGCTTGTATAACCTTAGAAAGTTGCTAGAATAAAATGTTTTGTGTTACCATGCATTTCCTGAAAGATAAAAAGACAAATGTAAATGTCATTATTTAGTGAATTCAGTTATCACTGATTTGCCAAGAAAACCACAAATTTTAAGAGGAACAAACCAAAGCTCATTTCCAAACCTTGAATGGGTAGAGAATTCAGGCTCTTGTTCCCTATACACAAGATACAGGGTTTGAGCCTGAGTAACACCTACCTGGGGCATTTTACTTACACACACTTACACACCATTCAAACTCACACACAGCAATTGAACTAATTTAAACTCTCACACAACCTGAAAGCTGCATAAATACACTCACTAGTCAGCTGCATATCTCCTTACTTGTTTACAGTCGAACTCGCTCCACACTCAGGATTCCATAACCATTCACTTGGCTCCTGGCTTGCATGCGCGAACAGTGTTACACTCCACACACACACACCACATCAACAGTCTGTGCAAGGCACACAGTCGTGATTTATGGACCGGAAAAGTACAGCTCAGGGCGGACCGCCCCTCATGCCCTCCCGTAGCTACACCACTGTATTCCTCCTTCAAAAGGAGGTATGGGCCTACCTAAAATTGATTACATGTATAGATCTGCAATTGTGGGAATGCATATATATCTGCTGATCTCACAAGACCCAAATATAGTGAAAGTTTTGAAACATGAGAAGAATAAATCTAAGATGACTTCCCTTCTTAGTCTAGCAGAAGCATGTCGGCGTCAAGCAGGAATGCAAATCAAACCAAAAGTAGATAAAACTCAGACAGCAACTGAATGTGCCAAAAAAACAAAAGAATATAAGACGAAGCATCTGATGAGAAGGGAAATGTGAAAAATGCATAACCATAGCTGCAAGTATAGAAAACTCCTGGAAGAGCCTCATGTTGATCGGGATCGAATGCAGGAATGGTTAAGGAGAGGAATTCAAACCAAAAAATGAAAGATTAATGTTGGCGGCCCAAGACAGTGGGTTATGTACACGTTGGTTTACAAAGTCATTGAACATGTGGAAGAACCAGACAAATGTAGGTTTAGTAAAACAGAATTAGAAACAGTCGCACACCTTGTTGCTGGTTGTGACATACTAATGGCAGAAGGACTGTATACTGAAAGGCAAATAATGTGGCAAGACACTTGCACTGAGGATTGTGTAAACATTTTAATATTGAAGCAGCTGAAAAATTCTGGAAAAATGAGCCATAAAGCATCACAGAAAATTATGAAGTCCATATCACATGGATCACCAATTACCAACAGTTCAAAAAAATAGATACGAGAAAACTAGATATAATAGTTCATGGAAATTGCTACACCCAGTGACAACAGTGTCTTACGCACAGAGAAACAAAAAGTCATAAAATACCAGGATTTGCGGGCAGAAATGACGGCAATGTGGAAGACGGATACCCAGACAGTTCCAACAGTATTAGGAGCAACGAGTCTTATAACAAAAGAATTTACAGTTGTACTGGGATATGTTACCGATACATATAACTGTATGAATTTCAGGAGCTGCGAAGAGCATTTCTGGCTGACACCAAAAATTGAAAATACTAATTTCATGAATTTTAATCATACTTTGACTTAGAAATGGGGTCCATTTCCATCAAGGTATTAGGAAACCCAAAAGACTTGGAGAAATTAAAAAGACAGAAACCAGTAAGGGGTCCAAATGGAGAGATAAATCAGCAAGCTAAGAGTATTGCTGGAACTGAATTCATCCTTAGGTCTTAGTGAGTTCCTTCATGGGGTGGACCCTGTTTTTCACAAAATCTCACCAAGATGACACTGACATATAGACTGTATTTTATATAGCATATATCATGGACAGAAGTAGGTTAAAAAATAAAGATAGCTGGGTGCACAATACCCAGGATAAAAAAAATGCCCAATCCTGTTAGGTGCACTAGTGTCAGAACTGGAAAAAAATGACTGTGTAGAATCCTCAAGACACGGAAACATTCCTGCAGTGGGGCAAGGCCAGGCTCAGGGGGAAGATGCCTCCCCCATTGTAGAAGGAAGCATCAGTTCACAAAAATCACAAAAAGTGATAGCTCAAAGAAGAGTCATAAAGACAATAGAGTGGACTATTGAGGATAAGAAAGAAATTATGTATTGTTGCTATTATGCAAGAAGCCTAGAATTTCCAGACAGAAGATATAGAAAAAGATTAAGACAGAAATTAGAGGAAAGAAAAATACTTGCACTAGAAAAAACTGTCAGAAGCTACAAATAAAAATTGTGTGTTCATTAATAAAACAGATTTATAAAAAAACATAATACAGACCAAGAAACCATGGGCTGTTTGGAAAAAAAGTGGCTGAGAAAGTGTGAAAATATAAAGGACAAAATCTAGAGATTTTTGAAAGTTATAAAAAGAAATATGGACATGGGAAAGAAAGATCTGATATGGTGCAATATTTATACAAAGGAAGCCAAATTAATCAATACAAAAAAGCCATCCCAAAGATATTAAAGAGAAATACATGCAAGGCATCCAGATATGGAAAATTTCATAATACAAAAAAAAGATCACAAAGAGGGAATGTAGAACAGAAGATTAGTAGAGTAGTAGTTTAAAAAATAGAAGCTGAAGTTATGGATTACCTGTGAAGTGAAGGATTTAGTGTAGAAAGTCTAACACAGTTATATCACAGCATGATGGAACAACAAGTCCCCCAAGTAAGGAGAAACAGGAGGAGCAAGAGACATCTGAAGTAGAAATATGGACATGGGAAAGAAAAAGATTTAATATGGAGCAATATTTATGCAAAGGAGAAAGCAAAACTAATCAATACAAAAAGAGCAGCAACAAAGATATTTGAAGACAAATTCAGTCGAAGAGCAACTCAGTCGAAGGCATTCAGAGATGGAAAATTTTACAAAACAAAGAAAACAAAGAGGAAAAGCAGAAAAAATGATTGGTAATGGAGAAGCTAGAACTAGAAACTGAGGTAATGGATTACCTGTGAAGTGAAGGCTATATCATAGAAAATCTAACTCTGATAACATCACAGCAGGATAGAGCAACGGATACTCAAATTAAGGAGAAACTAGTGGAGTGTGAATTATCTGATCATTTGCCATATGAAGATACTCTGTTGCCTTCCACAGGAAACCAGTACAAAAGTTCAAATGGAGTTGCACAGCAAGGGAAGGAACAGGAAACTGTGGCAACTTTAATCCAGTCAATGCTGTGGAGTGACAGGCCAGTGAGTTCCCATAGAAAAGAACAACGGATGACACTGAAGAGAATGTGGCACAGGAAGATGTTCTGGAATTTTCTATAGAATGTCCGCAGAATAGAGAATGGAGAACAAAGAATGTGCCCTCATTTTAGAAGAAAATGATCTAAGAGAAGAGTCACTTGATTTAATAGATATGGACATACATATTACGATCAATGAAAGAAAGACTACAGAAAGTCAATAAAACCCAAAAAGTTAGAAGTTCGATAAAACAAATGAATACAGTAATTAGGACTATTCAAAGAAATTCATGCGATATCATAGAAGTAAATAAGATCTAATAATAGCAGCTAAATTAATAACAGAGAAAGCCTTAGCACAAAAACACAGTAGTATGGGAAAGGAAGGGGAGAAATCAAACACCATCATGGAAGTGTTGTACAGAGAAAACTACAAAGCAATTAAGACGAGAAGTGCCACTGTTAGAAGAGTATAGAAGAGGGATCAGATCAAAAATACTCAGACAGACATGATAAAAGCAATATGCAATATTAGAACAGATCAGGATCTATAATGCACTATCACAAATAATAAACTAAAACTATTAGCACAGGCAGAAAAACTTGGAAGATATGCAGATAAATATAAAGGAAAAGTACAAAATACGCTATTTCTTGATGACCCAGAAAAGTATTATAGAGAATTGGGAAACAAGGCAAAAGGAATTAAACCACCACACAAAAAAAAAAAAAAGAAATAGATACATTTGGAGAAATATTTATGAAGATCCTGTGGAACATAAAATAAAAAACTCAATACTAGATGCCACTGAGGAACATACCAAAAATGTTTTATTTCACAGTTTTAGTGCTTTCGTTCATCAAAACCAGAACTTCCTCAGAAACAAAGTAACAGCTTTTTTGGTTTATACTGTTTTTGTCTTTTGGTTGTTGGATTATCCTGTGGAACTTAAAGATGCTAAAGGATAGAAAAAGTAAAAGAAAGAATAGGTTGTTCAAATGTACAGGATATGAAATGGGATTAAGTAACAGCCAGAAAGACTAAAATAAAGTTAAGAAAAATAATACCCCTACTTAAGAGTGAACCTGCAAGCCACCCAAAAAACTATAGACCAATAACTTAGTCTTCTGAAGATGTATAAACTACAAACTGGAACTGATGCAGACTGAGTTCATAGTCATTTAGAAGAAAACTCAATCATGGCAACAGAACAATCGGGTAACAAATGGAAGTCATATGGAAGAAATGATCATCTCTTGTTAAAGTCATAATGGAAAACTGTAAAAAGTGGAAGAATCTAAGTATGGCATGGATAGACTACAAAAAAAAGCATGTAAAAGTATCCACATTCATGGATAAAAGAGTGCTTAAAATGTATGATACACACTACACAAATCAGTTACATTACAGCAACCATGAAATAATGGCAAACTACTTTAAAGTTAAGCCATAATAAAGGACAAATTATTATTCTAGGGCTAACATTTCAAAGGAGGATATTCTAGGGTGTCTGTCACCACTGCTTTTTTGTCTTGCTCTTAACCCATTAAGCTGTCTACTTGGTTCCCTATTAGAAGACCGAAGACATATTCTTTCGAATGCATCTTGGTCGAACTCAAAAGCCTAAAATGGCAAAATTTCGAAGCAGTTTTTAAACAAATTCTTTCCATGGGAAGAAATGTGCTTGGCCACTTCGTTACTTTGCCGTTTTCAGCACTGTAGTGTGGTCTCGGAGTTGGTATATTTAAGTAGGGGGGTGTGGAGGACGATGCCTCCCACTTAATGTAATGTTTAAAGCGTGTTTTTTTTTTTTTCTTGTTGGAACAGAGATTTTTTTCCCTAGGGGTAAAAAATTGCTGTTCTGACAGTTCGAAATTGTAAGCTTTCGCTTACATAGGGTCGATTAATCACCGTTCGCTTTTTTAAGCGTTCATTGATCTAATATAGACGCGTCTACTTAACATATTAGGCCATGGCTACAATTTAATTCCCAGAAAACAACAAAGTACAAGGACTTCTCATCTGTTATTTTTTGGATAATTTACAACTGTATAGCTCATCAGATGAGGAACTGAAAGCACAACTGCAAGTGCTCAAACCTTTTTCAGATGCTATAAGAATGTCATTTGGTCTTTACAACTGTGCAAAGGCAAAAACAGGAATGTAGACAAGAGAGCTTGAGGCACGCACACAGTAGTAGTTTCCAAAGTTTATTCTTCAGACTTTACTTCAAACAAACAATAACAACAATAAAAAACAGTAACCATAAAGCGCTTTTTGTCTCACCCCTTAGTGAGACTTCATCAGACAGTTGCAACAAGAATGTTTCAAGCAGTAAATACAAATTCAAACCACATCAACTTCCTCCAAGCAAAAGACAAGCCTGCCCCCAGGGTAAGCAGGAAATAACCCATTGTATTTTTCTTTAAAAATCCGGCTTCTTGTAAAACAAGTGTGTGCAGCAAATATATTTGTGTATGTATAAATATAAATATAGCTCATCAGTTCGAAAACACACTTAAAAGACATTTTAAAGGTATATTCAGAAATATTTAAAAAACATGCTAACATTAAAACCAATAGTTAAGATAACAGTAAAACATGAGAAGTCAAGAATGAAGTGTAAAATTGAAAACAGTATAAAATAAAATACTTTACCACTGTGTGAAAAAGTATTAAAAGTATTAAGACTGTGCAAAGGCAAACTTTAAAGCAGGAAAGCTGCAACACCAAGAAAACAGTTTGGGACAGGAATGTGATATATAACAACTTAAGCAAGAGGCAGTGTATAAATATTTGGGAACAGATAAAGGATCAACAATAAAACATGAACAAAATGTGAATAAAACTTGGTAAGAATATTTAAAAGTCTAAAGTTGATACTGAAAACAGAGCCAACATCTGGAAGAAAGTCCAAGCTATAAACCAATTTGCTCTTCCTGTCCTAACTTACAGTTTTAGAGTGATTGACTGGCCCCAAAAGGTGTTGGATCGGTTAGACAGGAAAAAAAGAAGGATGATTCATTCTCATCAAATGATTTATAAAAAAAAATCACTGTATACCAAGACTATATATTCCCAAATCAGACAGAGGTATGAGCTTCCTTGAAAATGATTACATGTACAGATCTGCAATCATAGGACTGCATACATATCTTCTGACCTCTCAAGACCCAAACACAGTGAAAGTTTTAAAACATGAGGAGAATATTCTCCATTCTGATGGAGGTATGGGCCTCCTTGAAATTGACTGTATGTATATATCTGCAATCCTAGGACTGTATACATATCCACTGACCTCACAAGACCCAAACATAGTGAAAGTTTTAAAACATGAGGAGAATAAGTCTAAGATGACTTTCCTGCTTAGTCTAGCAGAAGTACACTGATGTCAAACAGGAATGGAAATCAAATCTGGCGGCAACTGAATGTGCCAAAAAAACAAAACAAAAGAAAGAATACAAGGTGAATGATCAGATGAGAAGGCAAGAAATGTGAAAAATGCATAAATATAGTTGCAAGTATAAAAAAGTTTTGGAACAGTCATGTTGATCAGGATCAAATGCAGGCGTGGTTAACTAGTGGTGAATTTAAACCAAAGAATGAAAGGTTAATATTGGCGCCCCAAGACAGTGGACTACATACACACTGGTTTATAAAGTCAGTTGAACATGTAGGAGAAACAGACAAATCTAGGATTTGTAAAACAGAACTGGAAACAGTCGCACATCTTGTTGCTTGTTGTGATATACTAATGGCAGAAGGACTGCATAATAATGTGGCAAGACTGTTGCATTGGAGATTGTGTAAAAATTATAATACTGAAGTAGCTGAAAAACATTGGAAAGAAAGCATTATAGAAAGTTATGAAGTTTATATGCCAGTAACTACAGTGTCTTATGTACAGAGAGACACAAAGTCATAAAATACCAAGATTTGCAGGCAAAAATGAGGTCAATGTTGAAGAAGGATACCCAGACCCTTCCAATAGTAGTAGGAGCAATGGGCCTTATAAAAAATAATTTACAGTCATACTTCTATACGCTACTGATGCATGTAACACCATATGAATTGCAGGAGTCATTACTGGGCACATTGTGGGTGCTCCAAAGAGCACTTCTGGCTAACATCTAAGATTAAAACAATATAAATTTGCAAAATGATAGGAAAGTCAGAAGAGTTGAAGGAGTGGGTGTAATTCACTACAACTAACCCTCAAATTCATAACTTATCCTTCACTTTAATCATACTGAACCATTTATCACCATTTTTAAACTAAATACCCGGAAACGCATCTGCCTCACTACTATACACATTCCCCCAGGAAACAACATCCCTATTATTGAACATATACTCTTCTCCTGGACAACCATCAATATTCCCCAAGAAAGTATAATCATGGGAGATTTCAGCATTAGACTCAACATTCACAGATACACCTCAGCATTCCATAAACTTATATACAGCTTTACCCATCACACCACCACTCCCACCAGACACATTCACAGATACACCTCAGCATTCCATAAACTTATATGCAGCTTTACCCAGCACACCAGCACTCCCACCAGACACATTCACAGATGCATCTAGGCATTCCATAAAATTATATACAGCTTTACCCATCACACCACCACTCCCACCAGACACAACAAAAATAATACTAAGGCCACCACTTTAGACTGGATATCCAAGTCCACTTAAGTTAGCTGGAACACACCTGTCACTCGTCTGCTCAGGATAAAATTGATGAAAATTTGTGGGTTCTGTTCAAGCAGCTTTATTACACACAAACATCAGAAATGAGGCTTTGTATCTTAAACTTAAATAAACTTATAAACAGAAATAACCTCAAAGAACATGAAAACCCTTGGCAATTAACTACTTGGTTGTTGTTTGTCTTTCAGCTTTTTCCCAGTAAGGGGTCGCCACAGCGGAACTCCGGTCCGCTAATGATTGGCAGTAGATTTTTACGAAATGCCAAGGTGCCAGCTCAACGCCCAACCTCCAATGAAGGCACGCCCATTTATGCATGCATGTCTTTCGAACACTACCCAAACTGCAGGGAGGACATGCAGACTCCACACAGAAGGCACTCCCAAGCAGAGAATCGAACAAGAGAACCTCTTGCTGTGAGGTAACAATGCTACCACCGCAGCAATTAATATACCAAAAATCAAAGCTAGTAGAATTGATATGGTTTTTGAGAGTAAGAGCTCATCAGGGCTTAGGTCTCAATGACTACATTTCCACTAAACCAGTCCTTAAAGCATGCAGGTTAAGGAAATGACTGTTTATTTACATATTCTTTATATATGTTTTTCTGTTTGTTTTATTTTTGTATTTTTGTAATGTGCATTGTTTTGTTTTATGCAATGTACTTATGTGACATGAAAATGCAGCACTCTTGAGAAAGGTGCAGTGTTAGTTAATAATTTGTTGTCTGGAGATAGGAGATGTACTTGCATTTATTTATTGGCTGCTAGAGTGTTTTAGGATGATTGTTTTAGTTTGTTGAATGTGATCTGATAAAGCAGTTTTATTGTGAAAGCGCTTATCTCACTAAATTTATTGTTATGTTTTAAGAGAGTTGTTATACGTGCTGTTACTTCTTGGCTGTGTTTCTGCTTTGGTATTTTGCACATTACAAACTTATAAACAAACTGACTACTACACTCATACATGTAAACACTGTGCCTGTTCTCTCAAAACGGCACTGCTTCCTGCATGTGCTCAGTATTTCTATGCATGTGCTACATCTGGAAATGCTTCTTAAAGGTACATACACACATACTGATCTACAACGCCTTAATGCCATTAGTGATCAGCTCCCAGCATATGCCAACCAGCACCTCTTATCCAAATATGAACAACACTACTTTAACAGTGTACACAGCACAACATAATTCAAGAAAAAAAACTTTGGTAGTGGCCTTAAACTTATATAACTGGAATCCCTTATTTTTTTCCATCTGACGAAGCAACACTGTAATTTAACCAAACAATTCTTAGCATTTTAAACAATATGGTTCCTGTAAAAAGTAAATGACAAAGTAAACCCTGCCACATGGCTTGAACATTCAACTAAAGAACTGATGAGAAATAGGAAAAAAGTTTGGTCAAAATAGTTAAAACATAAAACAGTGAAGAACGACCAAACACTCAAACAGTTTTGAAATCTCACTAAAAAAACTATCTGTAGGCAAACAAATACACCTTTTCACTAAAAAATGCAAACCAAAACAACAAAAATTCTTTGAGAAATCAGTGAATAAACTGCTTCACCCAGGTAGGACCAAACTGCCAACTTCCTACCCTGGTCGCCCCCCCTGAAACTATCACCTCCAACTCCAACTTCAGTGCTCACTTTATCCAAACCATCACCAATCTAATCTAGTTAATAACACCACCACCACCATTACTCTGACCAGCAATCTATAACCCTACTACCCCAACGCCACTTACATCCTAAAACTAATCCCTACAGACACAATTAAACTGCACAGTTCAGTCTGCAAATAACCTTCCAGAATAAAACCTTAAAATGTTCACAGAAGCCATAGCGTACCCAGTTTCTATTCTACTCAACAGGTCAGTCTAAGAATGGTAAATTCCTGCCATCTAAAATAGGTCCTACAGCCTACCACTACCTAGAGGGGGTAACTATGTAGAACTATCTATCACCCAACTGACATCCTTCACCTCTCTCAAAAATCATTGAGAAACATGTCCATACCCAATTTCTCCAGTATGACTTAGACAGTGAAATTATCTGCCCTATATAATACAGCTTCAGAGCCAATCACTGTACTAAAAGAGCACTTCCGGACTTCATGAATATTGTCAACCTCATTAGAAACAATAGTAGAATAGTATCTGCTCAATTCTTAGAGCTTTCAAAAGAATTCAGCGCCTTCTCGATCATACTCCTTCAAAAACAGATACGCCTCTCAAACTCAGTTCTACAATGGTTCAACAGATGTCTGTCAAGCAGACACCAAGCCAGCAAGTGAAAGTCCAAACTATCCTTCTTTCTCCCACTTATCATAGTGTTTCTCCAGAGTTTAATCTTGGGGCCTTCACTTTTCAATCATGACATGCTGGTACAATATGCAGACAAATCAGCACTCATCTGTACAGCAGAAAATTGCAACTCATTGCAAACAAAACTCAGGAATTATTTTCCTCCATGGAGTCCTGGCTCAACTCCAAAGTCCTGCTAAATCTCCAAAAAGACCAAATTATTCCTCTTCATTTCAAAACTGAAAAATGATACCAAGGTAGACCTAACCATTACTAGCCCAAAACCACTCTCCAGTTCAGCATGTTACTCAGACAAAACCGCTAAGGGGCACTACTGAAGTAACCTAAAATGCAACTTACACATACAAGTCATAAAAAAAGACATACCAGGAACTTGGGACCCTTTGCCACATAATTTTATTTTATTTATTTATTTTATTTCACATTTGTTAACCGGGCTAGTCCAGCTGGATACATGTCCATTTTCAGTAGCGGCCCGGGGAGAAAAGCTCCACATTAAGTAAATAATACAGATCAGCATAAAAGAAAAAAAGAAGAATTTTCAAATAAGAACTTAATATTGAGAGAAGTGAGTACAGAGTTTATGACAGGAGTACAGTACTATAGAGTACAGAGTTTAGCACAGCAGTACAGTACTATCGATACAAAGTCTAACACAGAAATACAGTCCTATTTACATAGTAAAGGGTATGACATTAGTGAGTACAGAGTTTAATACAGCAATATAGTACTATTTACATGGTAAAGGGTATGATATTCATCATACTGTATGTTAGGAATGAAGGCACAGATTTAAAAAGTGAATTCAGGTAGTCTTAAAGTATAACTTAATGCACAAGAGAGTTTGTGTATATGCATTTAAAACAGAATGTTATACTCATAGTAAAAAGATAGTTAGTCTGTATACAGATGGTAGAGTTTTGCTAATAGCCGAATGAGTATACAAAGATCAAATACAGTGATATTTCCCTGGGAGTAGGAACGTAAAAAAGGGGGGGGTTAAGTGAAAGATTACTCATTCCACACTATGGGTTTTGGGTGCAAGGTATACAGTGATGTTGTACTGGGGAGTAAACAAATATAAACAAATTTCATGCTGAAGACAGCAGACAAAATACAGCCTCTGTCTACCTACTTCCAGCAGTAGTTTATGCCTCACCCATGCTCATTAATCTGTATGTCAACATGTCTACTAGATTAGGACACCACTGCAATAAAATTGCAAATTTCCCATGCAGCTTTTCCTATAGTCTCATCATTAAATAGCCCTCCAAAAATTTAAATGGCTTGAATTACATGAACAAATCAACTACTCCCAACTACGTATGGCACACAAAATAACCTATAAAGCAAACAAATGTCCCATTCTAAAAAATATCTTAATACTATGCATACCGACACGTAGTCTCTGATCCGCATACAAATCCTTACCAAATATGTACAAAGCTCATAATTCAGCAAGAAAAGCTCTGTATAGCTGCCAAGTCTCTAGAATATGGAATTTTCTTATTCTAAATCTAAGGCTCAATGACACCCTTTCTTCATTCAAACACAATTGAAAATCCACCTAATGGACTTAGGGTTATACTCCTATAGCACACCAAGATAATTCCAACATCTTCCTTCCTTTACTTTCCCCTCTTTAATCTCATCACCTATCCTGGCAATAGGCAGGCCCACTGGAATAATCAAGATGTTTCCTTAGTAAATAAATTATGTATAATAAAAAGCTTTTACAACTAATACTATATCCAATAAGTATTCCTATACTCACTTACTCAAACTCTCCTGGAATTAATTATATGCACTTTAAATACACTTTCTAACGTTCATTCATATAACATAACTAGTATTCTTCAGAAAATATGTTCACTTGCTATATTCTTATTTTTTTTTTGCACAACAGGTAAATATAGTCACAATGTACAAGCTAATATCAATGAATGTCACAAATTTACTTGTTCATAAAATTCATAGCATATAACACACCTATAGACTAATGTATACCGAGACACTAAAAAGCAATCTTCCTAAACAACAAAGATTGCCAAAACCGTCCATTGTCACAGCTATGCTTCAGTAAGCCCAAAGGTATTTTGTAAAAACAACACCTAACACACCATGCATACCGTCACTCTAAGTGGAATCCCAAACACTTAAGCCCCTAAAGCAAGCAAACACAGTATTGTCACAGGGGACTCAATTAAAAGATGTACTGATGTCCCTCTAACCAGGCTGGACATTAAGATCATCATTACTTACTTATTTGGAGCCAGGATCCACCAAATCGCTCACGCACTCAAGTCATTATGCCATTGGTACCAGTAAATTTCAATCATACTCCACGTACGTATAAATGACCTGAGATGTACCTCCCTGGACTCTATGAAGAGAGACATTACAGAGCTTTCAGACTGTGCACCTCAGGCTAGTATGAGCCTAGCATTGAGCAGCATATTACCATCACCAAGGATGATGCCATAATATGAGCAAAACATTCTTGACTTCAACAACTAACTGGCTTTCTGGTATCATTCTAAGGGATCCACGAATTGTCAGCTTGGGAGAACATGGCAAACAGACTACATTGCTTTGCCAAGGGTGGTCTGCACCTTTCCCATCTAAGCTTTTGAATAATGGCTAAAACTTTATCCACTCCCACAATCCCTTTTTTAGGCAATGCCAAATTCACAAACCTACTGACCTAGGAAATCAACTCATCTGAGCCTCAACGTGTTACTGCTCAGTGCCAAGAGCCTATTAAAGAACTTTATTCCCTCCAAGCTCTCCTCACACTCAAGAATATAGACATCTATGCAGTTACAGAGACATGGTTTAAAGCAGCAGAGAGTAGCCCAGCAGTGCAAGGTTTCAGTGCCTTCCACGCATTTAGACCAGTAGCTGCACAGACAAAGGTTAAAGGTGGAGGTGTCTCAATATACATCAATAATAAGCATACCTCTAGAATGGTCAAACAGGATGCTTTACTGAAGTTCCTCCACATGCAGATCATCACAGACATAATCCCATACCAAATCCTAGCCAGCTAGAGGTCACCATATCCCAAGCTGGACTTAGTGGAGACACTTACCATCAATCCATAATATTCTACTCATGGGAAATTTTAATTACCCCTGTAAAGGCTGTGTAGGATCCTCACATCTGTAGGCACAGAGATTCCTGGACCTCATAAATACAAACACCCTTGAACAAATAGTGAATATGCCCACCAGAGGCACCAACATACTGGGCCTCATGTTCACAAATATAGGAGAATGCTGCACCCTCCATGTCTTGTCCTCCCTGGTAAGGTACAACAATATTTATTTTTTATTTACTTTTATTTTACATTTGTTAACCGGGATAATCCAGCTGGATACATGTCCATTTTCAGTGGATGCCCGGAGAGAAAAGCTCCAAAGAGACAATTTTACAGAACATACAGACAAACTTGGGTACATATTTCATCTAGATCCATTAGGGTATCTAGTTATTGACAGTTATAGGTATAAACTACAGACAGATACAGTTTACAATAGTCAATAAACAGTGCTACATTGTTCATACTAAATCTGTCTCCTTCAAAATCAACTCCATAATCTCATTGAAGCTAATAACATGAAGCATTACAAGACAAAATACCTTTTATTAAGTGATGGCATGTCAAAATTCAATGACCACTCTACACCCTTTGAACACAGCAGCCTATGGTGAATAGCTCTCACAAACTATGTACAACCACACCAGTGGCTGTATCAACCAAAAGTAAGCCCGGGATTAGCCCTAGAAACAAACCACCCCAGTGGCATCCCAGATCAAACAGGATATACAACACAAGGGAATATACTGTGACAAATCCATCCACTGCACCCATCCACAAGCCCTTTTTCCCATTTTTGCACATGGGGTCAGTTTGCAAGTGCCAATCATCTAGAGCCAAGGTTTACATCACTGGATGGCTAGCAATCAGGAAAGGTAATTCTCATCAAGACAAAAAAACTGTCTCATCAAACTAAATAGGCAGTTAAATGGGTGAATTAGGTCAAATAAAGCTAACTTTGAGGTTAAGATCACCCCCAGGTGAAAGACAACCATAAGGCTTCTTCAGGCTTCATCAAGGGCAGCACACAGCAATGTGCTGAATGATGGCAATGGTGCCACATTCACCAAGCCTGGTGATACAATGTGCTGACTGATGGCAATGGTGCCACATTCACCAAGCCTGGTGATACAATGTGCTGACTGATGGCAATGTTGCCACATTCACCAAGCCTGGTGATACAATGTGCTGACTGATGGCAATGGTGCCACATTCACCAAGCCTGGTGATACAATGTGCTGACTGATGGCAATGGTGCCACATTCACCAAGCTTGGTGATACTATGTGCTGACTGATGGCAATGGTGCCACATTCACCATGCCTGGTGATATAGTGCACCTGTTAGTGGACAAACTCAGTTCCAACTTTACCACCCCCACCCTCAAACATCCCCAAAAATGCCTTCAAACATAACCCCTCCAAATATAACTAGGGAGCATGTACCAGCTGTGTTCACAAAAGCCAGAAGCATGGCCTCAATGAGCCCTGAAAACATCCCAGGATGCCTCCTGAACAGTCTAGAACATGCCGTATCAGGAGTCATTATTTAACTATAGTCTTAAAACAGGCTTTGTGCCACATGACTGCAGGACTGTAACAGTCATCTCCCTTCACAAGGGATGACCTTTGACAGATTCTGGAAACTACAGATCCATTCCTCTAACTAGTCTTATTTGCAAAGCCATGGAAAGAATCATTGAAATTATCAAAAGGACATAGGAGACCTCTAGACACTAGATCATTCCCAGTTGGGCTTTGCCAAAGGAAGGTTGTGCTTACTTAGTCTGGTTAACTTCTTTGAAAAGGTCACCAAGGCAAAGGATGAGGGGAAAACTGTGAATACTGCCTGCCATGATCAGGCTAAAGCATTTGATACAATACCTCACTCACACATTGTCAACAAACATATGGAACTAGATATAAACATCTTTATAACACTCTGGATAGCTAGCTGGCTTACTGATAAGAGTGGTTTGAACTGGTGAGGCCAGTCACCAGTGGAGACCCCAGGGCTCTGTGTTATGCTCACTTCTCTTTGGCATCTGCTTCTCAGATGTCAAAACCAGTGTCAAAGACCTCAAGTTTGCAGATGACGGCAAATTGGGAGCAGTCATTGAATCCTCCACAAGATAAAGACACCCTTTAAGGAGGGCTAATACAGAGAAATGCTTGGTGCCAAAGCCACAACTTAAAACTCAGCACCAAGAAATGCATTACAGTACCTTTTGGGAAGATGGCCACCCCAGGTAACTACATTATCAATAAAACACCCCTAAAAGTTGATTCATTAGTCAGGGATCTGGGAACTCATTGATAACCTAACCTTCAACCATGTGCCCAAGGTAGAAAAAAAAATCCTTCTATGTTGCTCAACTTATAAGCAAAAGCATGGCATCTAGGTCCAGATGGGTCATCATACCACTGTACTTGGCCATCATCAGACCCATCATAGAGTATAATGCCCCTTTGGTATGTACCTGACCAGATACATGCAGCTCGTGGAATGTCCACAAAGTTTCCTTACAAAAAGGATACAGGAAGTAAATACAATGTCCTATGCTGGTTGCCTCAAAGTCCTTTCTCTTTACTTGGTACCATACATACTTCTGACTGGTGATCTTTGCCTGGCATTCAAAGTATCCCTGAACCCAGTGTTGATGAACCTTTTGCACTTCTACAAGACAAACAGGATCAGAACTACTAGATTAAAAGGCCTATATTTTACTTGGGACATAAGACATGTTGGAAAGACAGATATGTTTCACAGAGAATTCCCATTCCAAGTGGTGGCTGATGACTTCAAATCAAGTGGGGCTGCGGGAGACACCTGAATGGGGTGGGGCCAACTAGAAAGGGGTGGGATTAACTTCATAAGGTGGAGCTATGGTACAACTGGATCAACACTGATTGTGCTTACCATTTTACATAAAATAAATGCTCAATCACTATTGCATATGCTGAATAGTCAATCAAATATTAGACAAAATGACATTTCAGAGCTAATGAGGTGTTTCGGTTATGCTATAACAGCACGAAATCTAAACATCTCTAAACAGTAAAAAAGTGGTTGGCCTTGATTGCATGATACTATTATAAGTACACATGATGCAGTAAACATACCATGCATTGTACTGCATGCAGTTATCTGCATTTTGTACAATGCCAAGTGAAAAGTAAGGAGATTTGGAAATCCCACTGTACTATCTTAATTTATTATTCACAATTCAAGGTCACTTCAATGCCTAATATGCCAGTGGTTCTGACAGACTGACACAGGCTTGTATGACAGTTGACTTTACCAAAATACACATCAATCTTGCAAAGCCAGAATTACAACAGTAAACAGTGGGGTCAGTCAATTCATTTCACCCACAAACAGTCCCCCCTCCCCATTACCAAACAAACGTATCTGCTTTGACCCTGCCAGGATTAAAGTAGATATAATAGTAACAGTTAAGTTACATATTTGCATTAATTTCATTTAGTTGATAGAAACATTAGCCACAACGTATGTGCGCCAGCTCGCCTTACACAAATACATACTTCATTTTATTTATTTTAGTTTTGTTTACCCAGGTTTGTCCAACTGTATTTAGTCAAAAAAAACTTTTCAACATATAACCAAACTCCACTCTCCCTCCTTAAATGCAAATTAAATAAAGCTGCAGCCCAAAGCTCAAAATGCACTACTACATTCGAATCTAAAGATGCCTTTTTAGCTGTAATGCTAGGCAAAACGCTTAGTCAACTGTGTGTCTGTTTCAACTAAAAGTGGGAATTCAGTGGAATTAAAGCCCAGTCTTTCATTTTGAGCTTTGGGCTGCAGCTTTATTTTAATTTACTTTTCAACATATGTCTGGGAAGAAAAGTTCTAACATATTACAAACATTTTTAAACAGACATTCAATATATACATGAACAGATATGAATTACCATACACAATAAGAAAGACTCCTACATTTGATAATTAAATTACATTCACCTGAAAGTACAGACAACTATTACAGTCTTACAAAGCTGGAATTACAACGGTAGTAACAACAGGATCTGTTGCTTCATTCACATATAGCCCCAATCCGCATTGCCCACTCCACCCACAGTATCTGATTTGATGTTATGAGATTAAAAGTAAAAAAAAAAGGATAAAAGATAACATTGTTATTAATATATGTATTTCTTTCACATAAACAATGGCAGAGTTCAGAGCTTGTGGTCGATCTTACTTCACTCAGATGCACATTACTCTTGCAAAGCAGGTCAGAAGTATAACAGTAAGGCCAGTCATTTCATTCACACATTCTAGGCATAGCCCCCAGCACAAATGCCTACCCACAATATCTGCTTTGAGCCTACAAGGTTTAAAATAATGAAGGCAGAAGACAATGGTTACATTACTATATTTCTTTTGCATCACATAGTCAAGAGCTTGCAGATGATCTTACTTCAGTTTACCCACACACAAGTCATGTAAGGCCAAAGTTTCAACAACAAAACATCCTCACACCATCCTAATCTATTTTGACTGACTCTGCAAAAAGATTAGATTAAAAAAAAATTTTTTTCTTCCACAAGTAGGCCCCAAAGTACACTGCATACCTAGTATCCGCTTGACCCCTGCCAGGACATTTTGTTAGAAAAAAAGACATCCACAGTCAAGCAGCCTCCAAAGCACACTACCTCCTTAGTATCTGGTTAATCCTGCAAGGATATTATATTAAAAAAAATATTCATCAACAGCCCCCCAACCCCCCCCCCCCAAACACACTGCTAACCTATTAGTATCTAGTTGACCCTGCCAGGAAAAAAAATGCATAAAGTCAAGTGTATCTGATTGACCCTGCCAGGAAAAAAAAAGTACGCAAGTTTCAAATGACTGATAAAAATTATCAAGTTAGTCAGATCACAATTAATTGCAAGCATTTATTTACTCATGTTATCCAAAAAGTGTATCTCGCTCACAATCTGATGACTGCACAGAGCACTTAAAGCATAGGAAGAGAACTTCAATGTTTTTTCTTCTTTATACACTTATGTCAGCAGCTGCTTTACATACGCAGACCATAACAGTCCATTTTCCAACAATAGTCCTGAGGTTAAAACCACAATGACGTCTGGGCATCATCTTTGATGCCCACCTATTTTGTAATCTGAACAGTTTTCCAAACAGACCAGCCCAGTCACAAGACAGAAGCGTTTGTCTTTTTTTTTTTTTTTAATCGGAACTCAGGAGCTCAGACATGCATGCACACAGCTCCAAGTTCCATAAATGGTCGCACTTGCATTTTCGCACTAGGTATCTGCTGCTAGTGCTATGTAAAATCTTTTTTTTCCCCAAAAGAACTCAAAACCACAGAATTAACCATTCGCCAACTGGAGCAACCACAAATCCGGTTCAAAGATAAATGGTAAACAAAAGTCACTCACTTTTAACACACTTAGATTTAGTATCTTTAAAATAATTTTAGTCCAACATAGCACAGTGTAACAAAATTCTTTATTGAACCCAGAAGGTTAAGTGTTTTCGACTTAAAATACTGGACTTCATCAGGTGGATCTTATGGAAATAGTCAAATTATAACTTTATGACATTTGAAGGTGAATACTATAGACAAATAAAGTGTGTGGCTATGAAGGCAAGTTGTGCCCCCATTTATGCCAATTTAGTCCTCTATGCCCTTGAGAGGCATGTTGTTTTGTCAAGTCATTTTGATTCTGAATGGTTTTGTTACTTTTGATAATTGGATGACATTTATTTTATGGCAGGATGGTGATGTTATTTAGAACACTTCTTTTTTTAACTTATCTTAATGAGGCTACCTCCTTTTTAGCTTTCACTGGACAATTTGATGTTCATTCTATTAATTATTTAGATGTGACCCTATTTAAGGATGATGCTAGAGGAAGATTATGTTGAAAAGTTTTTAGAAACCTACTTTTTCCAACATTTTTTTTAGATTACCATAGTTGTCATCCACAACATGTCAAAAGGAATATTTTCAAGGGACAATTGGTGAGGGAGGCCCATTTGTGTTCTGACAATATACTGTTTGCAAATGAGGTAGAAACCCTTAGAAAATATTTCTTGGAAAGGGGGTACCCTAACAACTTTTTAACCAAGATTGTTAATGAAGTGATGGATCTTTGGAGTATCAGATTTACACCCTTATTAAATCAAGATAATGTTCTTTCTGACAATGCACAAGGGGTGTTGAGTTGTAAGGCTAATACAGAGTCCCCCAATTCTAAGTTTACACATGCTATGATGGTTACCTTTAATTACAAAGCCACTGTAATAAAGGAAATTGTGAGTAGAAATTGGAATATTTTTAAAGGGGACAAACATTTATGCAGTACCCTAGGCCCTGGACCTCATTTTGTATAGAAAATGGGTTTCAATTTTAAGAAGATTTTTTGAATCTCCTATCAATGCAGTATACTTACCTTTGGAAAATGGGAAGGGAACCAAGAAATGTGGGATATGCCACCAGTGTCCCTTCATTTTAGTAAAGACAATGGTGGCTACAGGTGAACAGAGTGAAAATATTAGGTTGGCTAACGGCAACTTTTCCACTAAGGGGGAGGGGGTGATATATATTGCTATGTCAAGTATGCAACAGTTTCTATGTTCGCAAAACAGAGCACCAATTTAGAAAAAGGATATATGAACATACTTATGATATTTCTAGAAATAATAATGATTTATGTAGACATGTCCAATCTTGCCCTGGTTTCACTAAATTTTTGTTCAGAATAGTAGAAGTTGTTCCTCAGGATATCATAAGGGGGGGGGACTGGGTTACACTGGTGGAAAGAAGAGAACTATACTGGCAATTAAGATTAAATGCTGTTTGTGGGAAAGGACTTAATGACCGTTTCTATTCTACCAGTGTTAAAATACCATGCTGCCAAACTGTGAAATATTGGCAATAAGCAGTTTTGATATTTTTAACTTATGTTTATATTTTTTATTTCCCTATATACTTAGATTCCATTATTGATTTTGAATAATGTGTATAACTTTGTAACTAAGTTTTTAGTGGTGTGCATATATGGTTTCATATTGAACCTCAGTATAGTATTGGGCACTTTAAAATTTTAATGAGTAGATTGTTCAATTAATTATGTATTACATATGTTGTGATGTTTTAGTGTTTAAATAGTACACTGTGCTACATTGGACTAAAATTATTTTTAAAGATACTAAATCCACGTATGTTAAAAGTGAGTGACTTTTGTTTACCATTTATCTTTGCAGCTGATTTGTGGTTGCTCCAGTTGGCAAACGGTTAATTGTGTGGTTTTGAGTTTGACTACACTGACCCACTACATTTAAGTTTTCTTTTTTTTTTCACTCAATTTACTCTTTAAAAGTGTGAGGGAGGTGGGGCTGCAGCCCAGTAGTCCAGTACCACTGGCTGCGCCTGCTCCCCATCCATTTAAAGCAGAGTTCCTCCCTATACCTATTGAAACACAAATTAGACCATTGAATCGGTAATAAGAAATTCACCTCTGGTCTGGTGCCTATGTCTCTGTTGGAAAGAGGAAGTCAGTAAATCATCCCTATATAAATCTAATTGGTGGGTCATATTTGGGTTGCACGGTTAGTCTTATAAGGAGCCTAGTGGTCATTAACCTAGTATACACCTATGAACCTATGTTGTATGATTCTGTATCATGTATTATTTTATATTTCTGCTTTTATGACTCTGCTTCATGTTTTATTGTAACTCTGGAGCTTTGTTTCCAGGCCTCTCCTGAAAAGGGGGGGGGGGCACCATAATGTACTACAGCAAGTAATGCAAAAAAAAAATTCAAAGGAGGCAAAATAAAGAGGAAATGTTAGCAGGAGAAATGGGTACTGCAATTATGTCAGGTTTGAAAGGATTTGTTAGCTTGAGGAAAATTAGTGCAGAAGAAGAAGAGTGAGGAGATAGCGTGACAAGCATGCAGAACCACACAAATCTCTAAAGGGCAGTTCTAGTGCTTTTTTGAACATCTTTAGGGATAGCAATGGACTTAATGTCTTGTGGGATGCTGTTCCACTGCTCTGGGATAGTTTTGTAGGTACTTAAGTATTATTGCAACCAGATTCTAGCGATAATACCACTTGCTTCCCGATATGGAAATCTGACCGTTTTTGTTGTACAGATGTCAGCAAATGTCTTCTCTTTCACACTGAAGGTTGTTTTAAGATGGGGTTGTCAAAAAAAATGGAGAAAGTGGCTGTGTGCACTTTACTGCCAGCATGTGTAGAGCTATCTCCTTTGTGCATTAACGGTGCTTCCAGCCACAGTGACAGTAACTTCTCACGCTGTTCTTCATAACCCTTCTTAAAACCACCTTCTCTCAAAAACAGTCATTTTTTCTCTCTTCCTTGTCAAAGTGTGTGTCATGCTACATGTTTTCCATTCAATAGGACTCCAGATGGTGAGGAGGCGTCCCTCTGTTTTTTGATCCCAGAAACACGTTAAACTAAGCAAAATACTGTGTTGTATGACTCGAGTCTCCGGAAAGCAATAAAACAGCTGTAATACCTGAAACACAAAAGCATTTGCTGCTTCGAAAAAAAGGAACGTTCATCAGGCGGACTTTCAGTAAGCGACATGCTGTTGCCAGTAAAATGCATAAAGGAACAGCAGCATGTTTTTTTACATTTTATTTTAAACACTCCTGAAAAAAAAACACTATTGTTAAAGGAAACACACTATATGACAGTTATAAACCACTAAAAATCAGATTTCAATGTCAGGAAGCAAGTGGTATTTTCGCTAAAATCTGGTTGCGATAATACGCAAGTACCATTTTGTATTACGATCTCTTGGTAGTGAACATGGTAATAGGGGGCTTTGTGAGGAGATTTTCAGAGTTTCTGAGGAAATAGGTACTATAGGGAATTCTTAAGAAGTGGACAGACCCATTCATTCGTAAACTTTAAAGGTCAAAACATCAAGCAGGAAAGAGGCTCTACAATCAACTGGGAGATTGTTATGTTTATTGAGGGTGTCACAGTTGTGTCCTTGAAGGTGGCTTAAGTGAATGAAGAATAATATTTTTTTCTATTCTTTACAGAAGCTTTGTGTTTTGCAGATGAGTGTAAAGCTGTCAGTGATCAAGAATATCCCAACTTGGGGAGTAAACTGTTGGTCGCTATAGAAAACCTAGAGTCTTTAGTAAGCGGCAAAGAGATTTTGTATGCTACATTGAGTTGGTTGAGAACTGCTTAGACTGTGCTTTAATATGTGGTGTAAAAGAAAGTTTGATATAGGAAAAGGCCCAGGTATGTTTGCTGTGCAGTGACGGAAAGGAGAAAGTTGGAGGGTCCAGGATCAGCAGAGACTGGGTAGATTTGTTTAGTCTCAAATAGCATGCAAGTACTTTTTTGTATCGTGTTTTCGCTTATTAGCAAATATCAATTCTCAAAGAAGACAAATATCATTTTGTAAAGAGCTGGATACTTCCTGATGACATGGTGACGTCATGTGATATCTGTGTCATCAGTGTATAGGATGATTTTTAATTCAGGTCATTAATGAATAATGGAATGGTAGTGGACCTCGTACTGAATTTTGAGATACTTCCATCAAGACAGGTAGAGAGGATGTAGTGTCAGTGTGTCAGCCTTGGATGTGAAAGTTCTGTCCTGTAAATAGCTTTGGAAACAGGCACACACTTTTTCAGAGAGGTAGCACCTTTTTTGAGTTTTTGTAAAAATATGCAGTTGTCAGCACTGTCAAAAGGGCTTTGGAGGTCTAGAAACATGCTTCCTGTGAGCTTCCCTTCATCAAAGCCCTGCAGATAGTGTTGGTTAGTAGGCATATTGTTGTAAGAGTTCTGTATTTAGGTTGAAAGCCATGCTCTTACCTGAAAGGCTATCATGCTGTGAGGTGTGCTCAAGGATTTGTTTGCAAACCAATTTTTCAGACATTATAGCTAGGTAGTCTATGTTGGCTATTGGTCTGTAATCGTTCACTGCTACAGGAAGGTGCACTTCAGGTAAAGGTGTCATGAAGGCTTTTTCTAGAGAGTTTGGGAAACTGTTTACTGCAGAGTGACCAATTAAAAATGTGTACCAGGGGTCCTGTGAGCAATTTAAGAGGGTTAGAGAATATGGTGTATAGGTAAGAAAGGCATTAGAAGGAACAGTAGGTCATCCTTGATCTGATCTGTTCGTAGTGATGTCTCAGAACTAACAGAAGAGGTAGTCAAGGTATGCGTGTAAACATTCAATGGGGTAGACATGGATACCTGTTGAAAAGGTGTTTGTAAATGATGTGGAGGGTGACAGATATTATAATTTACATCCTGTGAGCTAAGCTGCGGCCATTAGTTTTGGATTTGAGGATGCTGGATTCTAGGGTCTTAACAGTGTTCTAGGAATGTTTTGGGGCTGTGTATCTGAGATTGCTGTAGTCTCATTAAGTATGAAGTTTTGTATTATTAGTACTAAGCCTAGTCAGTTTGCTTAGGGATAAATAGTTTTGGTGTTTGATAGCATTGTCTGGAACTTTTTTCTCTCTTTTCAGGACATATCCATAGCTAGTTTGCAAATATTAGGGGTCACCAAAGGGAAACTTGTTAGCCTTAAGTAGTGGGTACAGTGCATCTTGTATAGATGTCAAAGTACTAATGAATATATGGAGACATTCTTTAACAGTATGAGAGAACTAAAGTGTACTTCAGTTAATGTAGGCTACTTTTAATAAAGCTCTTTCAGTGGTATCAGCTATGTCCGGTGGTTACATATCTGGGTGGTAGATTTAAAGTCTGCACTTGCAAGGTAGTTAGGACAGGGTAGTTGGCCACGGACGCTGCTTGGGACAGCTTGCATAAACTTGCATTTTTCTTGGAGAGTAGTAATAAAAATATCCAAAAGAGTTTAATCCTGTTCCTGTTTTAAGCAGTTGACAGGTTCCTCGAAGACTGTATGTGTGTTATTTTATTTTTTTTTTTTACTAGATAAGTTAGTATCTCCCTTAATGATTAATTTATTCCATCTGGTTATATCAAAGATGGACTCTAAGTAACACTATACCAAAAATCTGTGTGTGTGCTTCCACTAAGTTTATTTAGTAACTGAAAATACTTAACTCATTCCTTAGTCCATCGCCAAATCACATCACACTCAGGCAGCTTTCTCAGAGTTACAGTTATGTCTGGTAATTGGGCTATGAACTTGGACAGGTATTGCACCATTCTCAAGAATCTCATTAATGAAGATTTATCTGTTGGACTTAGCACATCTATATGGGTACATCCTTTGTATCTGGTTGGAATCCATTAGTTAGAAGGAAAATACCCATTAACTTCAGTGGTGACACACCAATTTTACATTTCTCTTCATTCAGCATTGCACTTCATGACTTTAGCCCGTCTAGTAAATTAATCATTCTAGTGTCATGCTGTTTGCTTGTTTGAATTATAAATTAAAATGTCACTTATGTTCACATCATCTTCAAAGCCTTCAACCATATCAGATACGGCTCTTTGAAAGACCTCTGCAGCTGAAGTGATGTCAGATGGGAGTGTCAGAATGAGGAGTTAAAGGTGTATAGCTTCACACTATCCTGACCTAGATTAATTTTCCAAACCCCCTGATGGGGATAATGTTCTATCATGATCTGTTAAGATCTTGTCAGTTTATGCAGAACTTTACCTTGCTGAATAGTTAACATGCTGTTAACCCATTTTTAGGCTCCATCTCAGCTCTATTTAACAAAGACACCTAACTCTTGCAGACCAAGGACAACAACCTTTTTATTTTTAGCTCAAAATTCAGGTTTTTACACTAAGATGCGCCAGGACCAGACACTGAAGGTATTTTCATGCAACAGATCCCAGTCGATTGCCACACAAAATGTACTTGAAAGCTGCTCTTTGGCATCAGTGTCGGGGGGGAGGGTCTACAGTAATGTTAAGCTCTTGTTCCACCTTTTCTTTCAGTCATCACTGCAAAGCATTGGGAGATGATACATATGATATTTTGTCTTTAAGCAACCCAGGCCTACAAACAGATCATCATAGATTGCTAGGTCACCCATCCTAGTTTCAGTATGCTAATTATTTCACTTCTGCATTTAGCAATGCCAATAAAATACAACTTTTTTTTTTAATTCTGCTTTTCAGTTAATTTGGAGTGCTCTAATTCAGAGACTACTGCCATACTTTCTGAGACTTATAACCACACTTTCTTGATGCCCTGGCGCTGAAGTATTCTAAATAGCTCTGCAGACATATAAATTATGTCAGCTATATTTGTGAATATGCAAATTATATTGGCTGCCCTTACAAAACACTGAAGGCAACCCTTATGCATTCTCACTGTTATGTTCATTTAACTCTGTTTCCACTTGCATAGCTTGAATTCCCTTAATCAAGCAATAGGCACAAATGCATTTCTATAAGTATATTAGCGTGCTTTAACTGAAACTGCAAAGTTGCTACTTGAAAATAAACTGTAGACCATAAAACTGCAACAGTTCAGACAGGTTTGACATAATGGCTTCAGTATGTGCCCTGAATAAGAAAAATGTATACAAGCAACCTCGTACAGCTTCTAAACTCAATGCCATTCTTTTAAAAGTAGTTCCAGACATTATGCTGCATTGTTACTTTAGTAACGTCTTTCGGCTTTTCCCAGTTAGGGGTCGCCACAGTGGAACTCTGGTCCACTAATGATTGACAGTGGATTTTTACAGTGCCAAGCTACCAGCCCGATGCCCAACCATCAAAGAAGGCACACCCATTCACGCACACACCTACCTGCATATCTTTATACATCACTTGACCATGGGGAGAACATGCAGACTCTACACAAAAGACGCTCCAGCCGAGAATCAAACAAGAGAACCTCTTGCTGTGAGGCGACAATGCTAACCGCTGCACCACCGTACAAAAATTAAACATGACATATTTGTAGAGTCTCACACCAGAAATGTATATATTGCTTGCTGACCAGTGTTTATACATACAGTATTCACAAGCACTTCAAATTTCTCTTTACCAGTGGTTTCCAACACATTCATTTTTCATTTCTGCTGTTCTTTTCAGTTAAGCACATTCTTGAATACTGACCTATTGCACCATACATCCCACAAACGTGATTTTTTTTTTGTTTTGCTTTACTTTGCCAATTTTCACGTTTAATGACACAACGTGTATATAATGTATGGTTTCTTGTTTTTTTTTTTTTTTTACTCAGTACCATCTTTGACAAAATGCTTTGCTACCACATGTAGAGTCGTAGTCATAAAATACATCTGACCCAGAGCAGGGGTGGTACACCATAGAACATATTATTGTGCAGGTAAACTAACAACAGATTCAGTGTTACCACAAAAAAATCTGAGTAACAAAAGAAAGGAAGGGAACAAGTAAAATGCCACCATGGAAGCATCAAATACAGAAAATTATAAAGCAATTAAGACAATAACTATCTCTGTTAGAAGAATGCAGAAAGGGGAATGGATAATCAAAAATACTGAGAAAGATACGTGTGATAAATTTAATGCAGAGTATCAAAACAGATCAATACTTATCATATACTATTGCTAATGATAAACTAAACATATCAGCACAGACAGGAAAACTTAGGTTTGCAGATAAATATAAAGGAAAAGTACAAAATAAGTAATAGATGACCCAGAAAGATTTTGAGAGAGAATTGGGAAGCAAACCAAAAAGAATAGAAACACCACCAAAAAAAAAAAAGAGAAGAAACAGGCACATTTTGGAGAATTATTTATGAAGACTCATTGAACATAACAATGCTGAAGAATTAAAAGAAACCATAAGAAGTTCTTATGTAGAGGATATGAAATCAGATGAAGTAACAGACAGAGAAATTGACACAAAATTAAGAAAAGCTCCAAATTGGAGAACCCTAGGCCGAGACCGTGCTCAATTTCTGGCTAAAAGCATTATTAACATCTTTATACAAAGACAGTCCCTGAGTAAAAATTATTAATATACATATCCCAAATAGACAGCAAACTGGTTAACAATAGGAGAAACAATAATCCATAAGAGTGAACCTGCAAGCCATCCTAAAAACTATAGACCAATAACTTGCCTCCTGACAATATACAGTATAAAAGCTATATAGCTGAACTGATGCAAACAGAGTTTATCATTTAGTAAAAAAGCAATTATGACAATCGAACAAAATGGCAATAAAAGGAAGTCATATGGAATAAAAGATCATATTTTGCTAAACAAAGCCATAACAGAGAATTGTAAAAAGGAAAGAATCTAAGCACAATATGGACAGAATACAAAAAAGCATCTGACCGCATTCTACATTCATCATGGATAAAGGAATACATACAGATGTACAAGATGTATCTTACATTCATCAATTACATTACAGTGACTTTGAAACAGTGAAAAACACACTTTGTAGCCAAGCCATGACAAAGTTATTATCCCAGCGATAAAAATTCAAATGGGGTATACTAGAGTGATTCTCTGTCACTGTTTTGCTTGACCATAACTCATTCAGTTAATAAATTAGACTATGGCTACAATTTGGCTCCCAGAAATCAGTCTTTCTTAAAAACATCTCATCTACTTTTTGTGGATGACTTGAAATTGTACAGTTCATTAGATAAGGAGTTGAAAGCATAACTGCAAATAGTTAAAACATTCTCAGGTAATATAAGAATGTCATTTGACCTTGATAAATGTACAAAAGCAACAATTAAAACACAAAAGCTGTAGCATCAAGAAAATATTAATTTGGGACAGGAATGTGATATAAAAGAACTTGAGCAGGAGGGCATGTATAAATATTTGGGAATTTATGAAGGACTGGTAAATTAGGAACAAATGACAATAAAACCCAGTAAAGAATATTTCAAATGACAAGAACTAATATTGAAAACTGCATTGACATCTAGGAATGAAGTCCAAGCTATAAATAAGTTTAATCTTTGTGTTCTAAATTACAGTTTTGGAATAACTGACTAGTCTCCAAAAGTACAGGATCTGTTTAAGAGAAAAACAAGAAAAATGCTTCATACTTATTGATCATATATAAAAATCAGTGCATACCAAGATTGTATATTCTTTGCTCTGAAGGAGGTATGGGCCTCCTTGAAATTGATTTAACATATAAATCTGCAATTATGTGACTGCCTATGTATCGGCTGTCCTGACCATAAGTTCATAGGTATGTACTAGGCTAACAGCCCTGGAGCCTATATAAGCCTAGCCCAAGAAGATTCCCTGGCATCGTGCCACCCAAAGTTAGTTCCCAGTGCCCCTGTCAGGCAAGGCCACTGAAGTGATCCCCAGGGTGAACTTCCTATTGCCCACTCACTCATCAAGATTTCTCTTAAAGGGGGCCAGTGAAGTGTTCTGCTTGACGTGAATGGGAAGTTTGTTCCAGAGTATGGGAAGTCTCTGGGTTAGGAACCTGTCCCTCCCTTTATTGTGGTAATGAGGTTAGGGTCCCTGGAACATGTGGCATGGAGGGATTGGGATTTCTTTAGGTGTAGCATAGCTAGCAGCTCTGGGTCAGACATGGCTTTGTAGGTCAAGCATTGATCGCCTCTAAGTAGGCAATAAGAGTCAGAGTATAGCTGGAGTTTTTTTTGAGTCTGTCCATATACGGCATGTGTCTAAGGCCTAAGATCCTCTTAGTGAGGTATTTTTGTTGCCTTTCCAGTTGTTGTAGTTGTCTAGTGAGGTACATACCAAATGGGGCATTGTATTCTATAATAGGTCTAATGACGGACAAGGAGAGAGGGATTATGACCTCTTTCTTCCTGGATGTGAAACCTTTTATAATGAGATGTGCCACATAGGACTTTCTGACTACAGTGGCAATGTGGTTATAAAAAGGAGAGGTTGCAGTCAACCTGTGTCCCCAGGTCTCTTATCATACCTTCGGTGTTTAGTGGACTACCACCTATGTGGTAGTTCGTGGGCACCAAAATTTTCCCAAAGGGAATGACAATGCACTTTTTGGCATTAAGCTTAAGGCCATGGTTCTGGCACCAGTCACTGGTGTCACTGAGGCCTTTTTGTAGAATGTCTACATCAGTTGGAGAATCAATAATGGCTCCCAGTTTGCAATCATCTGTGAACTTGGTCAGAGTCCCTTTGTGTTGGCTTGAACTTCGGAGAAGTTGATGCCAAACAGGAGAGGACCTAGGACTGATCCCTGTGGGACACCACTTGTAACTGGTCAGTAGTCAGATTTGAAGTCCGCTACTTTCACAGTGTGGGTTCTATCTATAAGCCAGTTGGCAACCCATCTTATTATGTAAGGATTTACACCTAGTTTAGTGAGTCTATCTATAATTCCTGAGGGAGGGATGGTGTCGAAGGCCATGGCAAGATCTAGGTAGGCTGTGTGAACTACCTTGCCCTCATCCACAGATTTGGTGACAGACTCGAAGAAGTCTATCAGGTTGTGCAGGCATGATCTAACTTTCACAAACCCATACTGTGTGGGGTCCAGAGTTTGGAGATTCCCTATGTCCTTACTTATAAGGTCCATGATGATGCACTCCATAGCCTTATATATCAGGTTCATCAGGTTAATGGGACGGTAGTACCCAGGGTCTGTAGTCACTCCCCCTTTGTGGAGTGGGATGACCATAGCAGTGTGCCATTTGGTAGGAACAAAGCCTGAAATGAGGCTGTGATTGAACAGGGTACTCAGGTGTAGTGCCAGTTCACTTTGTAATTCATGTAGATCAGGTCCCATGGAAGCTGTATTCTCGGCTTTGGACAGTGTGGATTGTACCTGTGTAGTCATGATAATAGGGACTTGGCATTCCTCAGGTATTGTGATAAATCCTTTAGGGGGTGAAAAGGGGGTAAAGTTCACACTGAACCTGTCAGCCAATATGTTGGCAATATCAGTTGGGTCTGTATATGTACTGCCATTGTGCTGTAACTCAGAGGAGATCTGGGTATTGCCATGTAGATTCTTGATACAACTATAGAATGTCTTGTGTTTGTCTTTAGAATCTGCAGCAATTTTGGTTTCACAGCTAGCTTTTGAGGATTTGATGATGAATCTCAGTTTTTTTGCTGAGGTTAACAAAGGAGTTTTTCCAGTCTTGGGACTTCAGCTTTTTCTGCAACAGTTTTTTTCCTTCTGTTGTAGAGTTGGTTTATGGTAGGGGACCACCAGATTGGCTTCCTTTTTTTGGAGGAGAGCATCTTGGTTCTGTTTGGTATGGCACGTTCCATGCATTTGTGTATGTGCACATACAGTGCATTGGTGTATAATTCAGCAGTCATGCACCTATTTTGCATTTGCATGGGTGTTGTGAAGTTAGCCACCTCTGTTTTTAGAAGCCCAAAATTGGCTTTGGAGAAGTTTTTTTTACAGTGGTTTCCTTTAGGGGGGGGAAGAGGGTAGGATGTGGATATCCATGGTGATTAGCTTGTGGTCAGATCTAACCAGGGAGGAGTTGATTACTGGTGTAGAGCAGATCCAAACATAATGAAAGATTTAAAAGTCTAAGATGACAATGTTACTTTATTTAGCAGAAGTACTTCAGTGTAGAGTAGGAATGGAAATCTAACAAGAATAGAAAAATCAGACAGCAAATGAAAGTGCCAAAAAAAAAAAAAATATATATATATATATATATGTCGACATTTAAAAATGTTGACATTCATATGGCTGAGATCGTATGATCGACATTTGAAATGTCGACCATGGGGAACCGGCATCACGCTACAGTGCGGAATGGAAAGATTTCCACTTCCGCACTTTAGTGCAATCTCGGAGTAGGTATATTAAAGTTACGGGGGCTGGAGCCCCCCACGGGGGGTGTAGGGGTGCGAAGCCACCCTGCTAGCAGCATTAAGGTAAGTTTGTGCATGTGTTTTGTTTTACTTGAATTGTCGAGATTTCACATGTCGATCATATGGTCTCAGCCATATGAAAGTCGACATTTTGAAATTTCGGCCATATCAAGTAGACCCATATATATATATATATATATATATATATATATATATATATATATATATATATATACACACATACACACACACAAGGAAAAGGATCAGGAGAGAAGGAAAGAAAATTGGAAAATGCAAAATTATAGTGGCAAGTACAGAGACCTCCTGGAACTTCATGTTCACCAAGATTCGAGGCAGGAATGGTTAAGGAAAGGTATGCTGAAATGAAAAGATGGACTAATAATGGCAGCCTCGGATAATGGACTACCTACACGAAGGTTTACAAAGTCCACTGAGCATGTGGGAGAAATGTAGGCTTTTATTAAAAAAAAAAAGAAAGAACTGGAAATAGTTACACATCTTGTTGCTGGGTGTGTGAAAACATGGGAGAAACAGTCAAACGCAGGTTTCTGTACAAAAAAAACTGGAAAGCTACTGTCTTGTGATGCACTTATGGCAGAGGGCCTGCATACTAAAAGGCACAATAATGTGGCAAGACTGTTACATTGACAGAAGTAGCTAAGAAGCATTGGAAACATGAACCAAAAAACATAATATAGAGAACTTATCCATCCATCCACAGCCCCTTTTTGCCAATTTTGTACAAGGAGTTGGGTGCCACTTCAACAGTGACAATCATCTAGAGTCAAGGTTTACATTGAGTGGCTAGCCCTGCCATGGTAAAAATATTACAGACAATGATGAAGTTTATATCATATGGGATCACTCGTTACCAACAGTTCAAAAAATAAATGCTCAAAACCAGATATAGTAGTCTATGAAAAGACAAATAGCACTGATCATTGAAACTGCTACACCCAATGATTATACTGTCTTATGTACAGAGAGAGATACAAAGTCATAATATACCAGGATTTGCAAGCAGAAACAAAAACAGTGTGGAAAAAAGATACCTAGACAGTTCCAGTAGTAGTTGAAGCAACAGTTCTAATAAATATAAATTTACAATCTTATTTAGATATACTGCCAATACATGTAACTCCATATGAATTACAGGAGGAGTCAGTTCTGTGCACACTGCCGGTGCAGTGAAGAGCACTTTTGGCTAACATCAAATACTGAAACAATACTAATTTCATGAAGTTTAATTGTACTCTGACTTAGGAATGGGGTCAATTCCTGTGACAGTATTAGAAACCCAAAGTCTTGGGAAAATTAAACCAAAAGAAGTAATGTATCAGTGGCAAATCTGACCACCATATTAGCTTTATGCTGGATACCTTACAAAACTGCCTATGCACTATGCAGTACTCAATAATTGCAGCTATATTACGATACATCATAACAAAGTTATGAGCATGTTACTATATCTTCAACTTGTTTCACCTAAAGCAATACAGCTAAATATACTTTCATTGCTTTTTCCTCAACTAATGTAAGAGTAAGTTATATATAACAAGATTATACAAGTTTTGCCCAAAATATTAAAAATATGCTAATTTTCATAACAGTTGCAAAAGGCAAATGTCAATACCGCCTAATACCTGTTGTCCAAAGTCACATATCCTGTGTTTGTTTCTTTCACACACCATTATAAGGACCCTGGTGCCTGATAGACCTGGCTTTCTTTCTACAACTTAAATAGTAATTCCAACATATTTAAAATGCCAGATTTTGTACAGTGTTGTTCACCACCATGTAGTACATCTTAATTTCAGTTAATGCCTTTAAAAATCATGTTTAAAGGCAGGAAATATGCTTTTATTTTCAAACAAACTGTTCACATGCATCTTTATGCTTGTGAACATTTTTTTTTGCTTGGAAAAAAAAAAGTGCGCTTCAAAGCATTTAACAAAATTTAAAGTTTTAAATATTCCTTCTGAATTTAGAAGGCTAAATACAGTAAAGTAAAGGCAGAGAGAGGTTAAATTATTTCGGGATCCAGATCTAATACTACTGGATTAGTGTAGGTAAGTAATTGTAAATTTTAAATAAACAGTTTGGCAATTACATCACTAATTTATAATTACTTACCTACACTAATCCAGCAATATTAGAGCTGGAGCTTGGAATGACTTAACCAACTCCCTGCCTTCCTATGGATATTAATGTAAACATGCCTTACTGCATTGTCTTCCACGTTCAGAGACAGTGACACATTAATGCAACTATTACATATATACCTTATTTTATACATCAATATAACTATTGGTTCATTTATGTAACTGCATTAATCTCCATGTTAGAGGAAACTGATTTTCAACATCTGCCAAGGATCATAAACCAAATTTTATCCAACCATACTCTGTGGCAGAGTTAATAGCTTGTAAAATCCAAAGTATGGAGAAATTAAGTTAAATAAACAACCAAAAACTTCAGAGTGCAAGGCACCAATAAAGGCTATCCCTCAAGAGTTAATAGCTACTAGACACTAATACAAATCTCCATGGCACTTTCTATGCATTTTTCAAATTGCATGTTGTATCATTTTTTTAGTTCTTAAACTTTATTCGCTAAAAATATATTTATCTTAGTTTTTAAAGCCACCATACTTAAGGATTACAAAAGCACTTTTTGTAAAATGCTAGATAAATAGAAAATAATTAATTTCATCAACAGCTTACTGAAAATGCACAATTTTCTAGTTTACTCCAAATGTCTTTAATTCATTACTGATAAAATAACGTCAACTCAATTAGCACTTCCTTTCATGTTGAAATAAATCTCCATTTTAACTTCCTTGTTGCCTTTATTTTTTTTTTTTAACACTTGAAGGCACATATACCTTATATAAACCGTGCATTAATATCTGTACTTATTGTTCTAAATGTGTTGCCCTTATCAATGTCTGTCTATGCTGCAACTGCAATGTCACTTTTATTGCAATATGATTTTCAAACTGATAGATTTTTCAGTACATCCAATATTCTCCTACTTGCCTCTTCTATCACGGATTGCCAAATCTACCGTGTACACTACAGGCAGCTAGATGTCCTACAGATTAAGTAAGACTGTACACTGCTCAAAGAACAGCTTCTTGCAAGACTGGAAGACAGGATAGGGGAATTAAACAAAGCTAGCAGAGGGTGCAGTGCTTGTGACTGAAAACCATCCCTTAAAAGATTCCAGATGTCTGGTTTGGACCATATGCTTCACTGTCATAGTGTGGTGGGCTTACTATGCCATAGTGTGCATACAGATCAAAGCAGCATGGAGAATACCAACCACAGCTTTTTTTATGTTCATAAACAGTAACTGTTTTCAAGGGTGAGGAGTGAGTGTTGGAGATGTAAAGAGGAAAGGGGGGGTACTTGGACTCATTTCGGGGAGTGTAGGATAATGGAGGCATATAAAATGGTTTGGAGGTGGTTATAAAGAAGTTGATAAGAGAAGAGACTGCTGTCTCAAACTTTGGTTAATGTGGTATGTTAAAAAGAATCAAAGCAAAACACAAAGGGATAGCTGGTAATTTAATGACATTAGGGAAGAAAGGAATTATGAGGAAATGGAAGATTGAGGGGGTGCCCAACATGGAGGGGGGGTAACCAAAATAATGGAGGAATTGAGGAAAGAAATGGACTAGGAAATGAGGAAAAGGAAATAGGCATAGGCAGACATGGAGAGTATGGAAGGAGAGGAATAATTTTGAGAAGAGTCAGTTGGAGAGTAGATATGAATGAAAATGGATACGTACAAAACAGATGCTAGAACATGCAATTAAAGAGGAAACGGATGGGGTGCAAACAGTTTTTATGGGATGTGTTGAGCTGAATTGCAATTTAAAAATGGAATGGGGCGCATAATGTGAGGGTAGACAGAGAATAAAAAGCTATCCATTGAATATAACTATTTTTGTGGAGTTTTTGTTATATGCCAATTGAGTTTGAGTTTGTGGCGCCATCGTATATAAACTTGCTGGACTGCAACATATAATCCTTTTTTTTTTAATTATAATACAAGATTTGGATGATACTTGAAGATTATAGGAGACATTAACCAATGTAATTTTGTTATTGTTTGATTAGGTGTTCTCAATAAACAGTAATAAATGATTATTAAAAGTAAACTTATTGCATGCTGTGCAGTTGAAATGCATGTCAATACAGTACCTTCTGTTCTGGCATTGTGTGGGCGGCTACTGCAACAAAATAGGACAGCATTTTGGCATACAGCAGCAACTACTTTTGACAACTTTTTTTTTTTTTAAATCATAGTACATTTTATATATACATATATATATATATATATATATATATATATATATATATATAAAATTATATTTATATACTTTATATTTATATGTTTTTCTTATAATTATAATTATTCTAATAAGTGGTTCAGTACATTGCAGGCTGTTCTTGCCATGGAGGACAACGAAGCACTTTTTTAAAGCGTGGGTCCTGGCAGTCTATACTCAGCTGATGCATGACAAAATTACAAACATCTGAGGCAGCCCACAGGTTATTGCATAGAAGTATGTTTAGATGCTGCTCCACAATAATAAGTTAAGGACTGCAGTGCCTACTTTTCATCTGAACATATCCAAAGTTATACAAGTCCAATGATGAAGCATCTCCAAACTGATCTCCTCAAGCTGTTGGATTACTTCATAAATCTACAGGCTGTAAAAGTACTCCTGTAGCTGATATTTATAACATCAGACATTCTGGTAATAATATGAAAAGAGGTGGTGATACACAGCTATACGCACAGAAGGAAGTGACCTGCATGTAAGAATAACTCAATAACAGAGGCATTGTATGTGTACTTATAACATCAGAAAATCAGTTAATAATGTGAGCAAACTTAGGTGATAAACAACCCCACCCCCAAAAGGAGATGATCTGAATGTGAGAATGTGTCACTAACAGGGGCAGTTTCTTCTTAATGGACCACATTCTAGGGAAACAATGTTAAAGAAGAGATGTTTTTAACCAATTTTTGTTATATTTATTAACAACCAGTTTTACATCTTTACCTCTATAGTACACAAATAACCCATGTCATAAAGACTATTCATTGGTAAGATTCTGTGAGGGAACAAAATAAATGTGGCAACCAGCACAAAGACATGGTGTAGCAATTTTGCTACTCCAATAGCTGTGAAGGGTCAAAGAGGCTTCCATAAATACTAGGTTTGGAGAAAAACATGTAGTATTTCTTTTTCTCTCAGTAGTAATTATAACTCTGTTATGAAATACAATAGCCTATCCTCTGAAATTGCATCAGTGACAGGGCTGCAACCCATATAGTGGGCTATTATAAGAGTACCTCAATGAGTGATGCTGACTTGAGTACATTTGCAGATGAACTAGAAAAATATGGAAAAGAAAGAAGCATAACAGCTGCTGACTTGCACTTCACAGAAATACACCAGGATAGTTTTATTTCCAAAATATACAAAAGAAATTGGACAATACTTCAAATTTTCTCTGAAATGATGATGGTACAACATGTAACAACTCTAATTAAATTAAACAATTTCTTAGACATGGTATTAACTATGGAAGGGGCTGTTTTACAGGATCTTACAAGCTGGTGCTTCTATTTGGTGACTCAGATCACTGCACAGTGAACTTTAAGGTTATAATGTAGTTTTTGCAATATGAGGAGTCAAGAGGAAAGTATTACAGTGCAGACCATAGTGAGACGAAATGCAAAGTACATTAACAGAGCTGGGAAGAGGGTTTTAGGTTTGGTTCCAATGAGGAAAACTGGAAGTAATTTTATACCACTTTAGAGGAAATAATTGAGAAATGTGTCTTGGTCTCTAGAAGGTATGAAGAGGAATTTGAATGTCTCTTCCTAAAACAACCTACTTAGGTGATCAAGACTAAAGAAGAAGTGAAGGCTAAAGATGAAATCCAGTCCCTTGTGAATACAGACAGGTATAAAGAAAGTGCTATGAAGCTTAGAAAATCATTAAAGAAAGCTAAAACAAGGTACGAGCTTAATCCTTCTAGGTTTAATACTGATAATACATCTTTCTGTGTAAGTACAGTAGAGAATATAGGAATGGGTCTAATATAGAGATTAAAGTAGAACACTAATCACTTAATGATGAAAATAGAATACCAACCGATAAGAAAAAAATTATGAATACGTTTCCACAAACCTTCTCCAAATTCAATAGTAGGAAGAGAAGAGAGGAAATCAATCTGTTTATAAATAACAGTGATGAGTGCCCTGGGCTAAATGTAAGATGGGTGAATAAAGCATTTGTGGTTATAAATAACTGTGATGTGTGCCCTGGGCTAAATGTAAGTTGGGTGAATAAAGCATTTGTGGTTATAAATAACAGTGATGTGTGCCCTGGGCTAAATGCAAGATGGGTGAATAAAGCATTTGTGGTTATAAATAACTGTGATGTGTGCCCTGGGCTAAATGTAAGATGGGTGAATAAAGCATTTGTGGTTATAAATAACAGTGATGTGTGCCCTGGGCTAAATGTAAGATGGGTGAATAAAGCATTTGTGGTTATAAATAACAGTGATGTGTGCCCTGGGCTAAATGTAAGATGGGTGAATAAAGCATTTGTGGTTATAAATAACAGTGATGAGTGCCCTGGGCTAAATGCAAGATGGGTGAATAAAGCATTTGTGGTTATAAATAACAGTGATGTGTGCCCTGGGCTAAATGTAAGATGGGTGAATAAAGCATTTGTGGTTATAAATAACAGTGATGAGTGCCCTGGGCTAAATGCAAGATGGGTGAATAAAGCATTTGTGGTTATAAATAACAGTGATGTGTGCCCTGGGCTAAATGTAAGATGGGTGAATAAAGCATTTGTGGTTATAAATAACAGTGATGAGTGCCCTGGGCTAAATGTAAGATGGGTGAATAAAGCATTTGTGGTTATAAATAACAGTGATGTGTGCCCTGGGCTAAATGTAAGATGGGTGAATAAAGCATTTGTGGTTATAAATAACAGTGATGTGTGCCCTGGGCTAAATGTAAGATGGGTGAATAAAGCATTTGTGGTTATAAATAACAGTGATGAGTGCCCTGGGCTAAATGTAAGATGGGTGAATAAAGCATTTGTGGTTATAAATAACAGTGATGTGTGCCCTGGGCTAAATGTAAGATGGGTGAATAAAGCATTTGTGGTTATAAATAACAGTGGTGTGTGCCCTGGGCTAAATGTAAGATGGGTGAATAAAGCATTTGTGGTTATAAATAACAGTGATGTGTGCCCTGGGCTAAATGTAAGATGGGTGAATAAAGCATTTGTGGTTATAAATAACAGTGATGTGTGCCCTGGGCTAAATGTAAGATGGGTGAATAAAGCATTTGTGGTTATAAATAACAGTGATGAGTGCCCTGGGCTAAATGTAAGATGGGTGAATAAAGCATTTGTGGTTATAAATAACAGTGATGTGTGCCCTGGGCTAAATGTAAGATGGGTGAATAAAGCATTTGTGGTTATAAATAACAGTGGTGTGTGCCCTGGGCTAAATGTAAGATGGGTGAATAAAGCATTTGTGGTTATAAATAACAGTGATGAGTGCCCTGGACTAAATGTAAGATGGGTGAATAAAGCATTTGTGGTTATAAATAACAGTGATGTGTGCCCTGGGCTAAATGTAAGATGGGTGAATAAAGCATTTGTGGTTATAAATAACTGTGATGTATGCCCTGGGCTAAATGTAAGATGGGTGAATAAAGCATTTGTGGTTATAAATAACAGTGATGTGTGCCCTGGGCTAAATGTAAGATGGGTGAATAAAGCGTTTGTGGTTATAAATAACAGTGATGAGTGCCCTGGGCTAAATGTAAGATGGGTGAATAAAGCATTTGTGGTTATAAATAACAGTGATGAGTGCCCTGGGCTAAATGTAAGATGGGTGAATAAAGCATTTGTGGTTATAAATAACAGTGATGAGTGCCCTAGGCCAAATGTAAGATGGGTGAATAAAGCATTCGTGGTTATAAATAACAGTGATGAGTGCCCTAGGCTAAATGTAAGATGGGTGAATAAAGCATTTGTGGTTATAAATAACAGTGATGAGTGCCCTGGGCTAAATGCAAGATGGGTGAATAAAGCATTTGTGGTTATAAATAACTGTGATGTGTGCCCTGGGCTAAATGTAAGATGGGTGAATAAAGCATTTGTGGTTATAAATAACAGTGATGAGTGCCCTGGGCTAAATGTAAGATGGGTGAATAAAGCATTTGTGGTTATAAATAACGGTGATGAGTGCCCTGGGCTAAATGCAAGATGGGTGAAAGAAGCACTTAAAATCAGAAAAAGTACTCGCCACCTGGACCTGACAAGTTAAGGAGATACATCCTGTGGAATGTCAAAGGGACACTGCACCATCCATTAAAGCAATTGGTTCAGCTGACTCTAGTGACTGTTTCTGAGCATTGGAAAGCTACCCATGTAACTCCAATGCACATGGAAGGATTGAGGGACAGTGCTGATAATCTTAGACCTATTAGTTTAACTATTATAACTGGGTAAGTGTTGGAGTAACGCATTAAAAACTATGAAACTTTAAATTATGGATATGTATTCCAGCACATCTATCAGCTTGCCCAGAGGATTAAGGCTATGAGCTATTAATAAGCTACTTTCTATGGACCAGTGATTTTATTCCCTCAGTCTTTATTTGTTTACTATGAGACTGAGGAAGTCAATTAACAAGACGGTGCTTTGCAGCAACTGAGAAACTTGGCTGGGCTCCTCAGTGGTTTCCTGAATAGCAAATCTAGTATCCACCTGTCAATATGGCTTTACTAAAGGAAAATTATATACTTCTAACCGTATTTTGCTTGTACTCTGAGGTATTAAATGATGGTGCTTACATTCCAGTTGATTTTATCTTTTTGATCTGGCCAAAGTATTCAGCTTAGTTCTTCAGAGTTCGGTGATAACAGCATTGAAGTCTGGTTTCAATTCCTTTCTGGTTAAATGGATTGTAGTCTGGTTAGGTGGTTTAACATCTAAAGTGAATCCTTGGAAGCAGAATGTCAAAAGAGTATAACATTACAAGCAGTGTCCCACATGTACCTATTCTGGTAACATTTTTACTCTACATTTTCATGTTACCTTTCCCCACAAATACTAAGTGTTGGATAGCAACATTTGCTGCTGTCACATTAACAGTATAGCTTATTATCAACACTGAGGATTAAACTGTAATACAACTGATAAGTTGACTAACAAGATAGCTTTTTTAATTATAGGAAGTGTTGCTTCATAAGTTTTGGGAAAAGAAATGTTGGTTATCCTTCTGGGGTTAAGGCTGTTACACAGTGAGACATTTAATTCTGGGTACATTTGGTTGGGGACACATGACTGAAGTGTTAAGTGTATAGATAATGGCTGTCACAAATTCACTATAAGCACAGAGAAGCAGGCATCACCATGCCCAAAGCTTCAACAACAATGTTCACAGAGGGGAAATAATGTCCATGGTCTACAAAGCACCAAGAGACATCAGGAACTATGACAGGCATCTGGATCAGGCTACCCAGTAGACATGTTAGAGTCAGTAAAACAGTAGTGTACAATGGTCAGCACCTTAAATAATGGTGTATGTGGACCATTAGCTCCTGTGCAGTGTTAGGGAACATTGCATAAAACACATACTGGAGCATAAATGTGACTACAGCAGCATGCAGGGTTTCTTCTAGGCTGTAGCACACTTCTACATGTTATAGTTATATATGCATGTACTGTACGCCATGCACAACACAAATCACTTCCCCTGTCCCCATTCACTCAGTTATTTAAGCTTTTGTCATGATACTATGTGCTTCTCTGTGCCTGCACTGAATTTGTGACAGTCGTAAGTCTCTGCAGCTGAATTACACTTCAGCCATGAGTCCCTAACCAAATTTACCCACAGGGAAATGCCTTGCTGCCTAACAGCCTGAACCCCAGCTAAGACCTACCTGCAATCAACTGGATGTATAAGTGAATAAGTAAATCTTTACCTGCACTTTTTTCAAATACAGCATTTAAATTGATTTATTTGTGTTGCATTGAATACTATCTAGCTGGAAGTTGTGGCTCCGTTTTTTCAGTTAACGCTTGTTAGAATGTAGTGCTAGTTGAAATTCCTGCATAACCAGTGATAAGTGGGGGAAGTTTCACTTCATTGATATTCGGTTTCTGCCTTATATAAGTGGTACATTTTGGATTATTTTCTGCTTAAACTCTGAGCTTTGGCCGGCTAACACCTACCTGTAATCAACTGGATGTATAAGTGAATTTAAGTAAATCTTTATCTGCACTTTTTCCAAATACAGCATTTAAATTGATTTATTTGTGTTGCATTGAATACTATCTAGCTGGAAGTTGTGGCTCTGTTTTTTCAGTTAGTTCTCCACTCATCCTCCCTGCTTTTGTTTTGGTGTTAATCTTGGTGGCTTTGAAACTGCCAGCCCCTCTTGTAAATTTGCATTTGGATGCTCCTCCTGGGCCCATCTCATTTGCTCACTTAAAAAAAATTGCACTTTATTCATCTGCTTTCACTTTATTTGTGTTTCTTCCTCCTTTATTTTGCTTTTGTGTCATCTTAAAAGTACTCAATTGTATTTATCACTGCTTGGTGTAACTATCATTCTCAGCCTTTTGGTTTAAGCACTTGGGCTTCAGACCAGTTGTTTTACATTAAGAAGGTTTGTGGTCTGCACTATTGTGGCAGGACAGGTAGCTTGCATCCTTCTAAGTTGGGAACTGCTGATTGAGGGCTCAGTGTCTGTTATTCTAAAATTGTATTAGTTCTGGTTTAAGCACTTGGGCTTCAGGCCATTCATTTTACATTAAGAATGTTTGTGGTCTGCACTCTTGTGGGAGGAGAGGCTGGACTCTGCCGTTCTGAGCTGGGAATTTCTGGCTAGAGGCTTATAATGCCTGCATATTTGAACTGTTTCTTACTGAAATTGGTATGCCTTGTTTGCTGTTGCATAAACTATATTCAGGCCTGCTGAATCTAGCTTTGTTTGTATAACTTGAGCACTAATACAGGCCTTCTTTTTTGGGGAAGGTTCCCCTGCACCCCAGTGGCAGGAGTGTGCAGTTAGAACTTGTCTGATTGAAGACTATAGGAACAGGGCTCAGTTTTGAGATTTTTTTACAGGTTAATTGGGTAATTTGTTTAAAAGCCTTTTCTGATTGCTTGTAGTCATCTAAGGCTGTTTTAAGTGTATTTTTTACTGTTTTTGCCTTATATTTAAAAAAAAAGTTTTCCTTGTTTCCCACCTTTCTAAGCTAGTACAGTCCAGTTTTCAGGCTAGTGCTGAATTCAGAGCTGTGTTACAAGTTTCTGAGTTGCCCATACCTTACTTGGATACAAGGAGGTTTCTCTGTTCACCTGTGAGAGAGGGAGCTTTGAGCAGCTATCTGTCCCTGGAGGAGTGGTTCCAGCCCAGAAGTTAGTAGTTTATAGGCCATTTTGGGCTAATTTCTCTCTCTTTCATTTCCCTGCTGTAAAAACCGTGTTTGCACATTTTTGCACATCTGGGCAGCGCCAGTTAGCTAGGGCTAAATTATTCCCTGCTCCACCAAGTCTCCTCTTCAGTTTTTCCTTTGAAAGTAGTCTAACTCTCAACCTAAACACAAAAAAAAGCATCCTACAGTCCAGCACATGCTCAGACCTAGTAGCAAGCACTAATATACCCTGTCACTTAATTGCCCAGCACGGCAAGGCTCATTATTCACCCCTCACCAACCAAGCGACTAAGCAGTTCACCCTACTATTTAGGCATGACCAAAGGGCAACTTCAGGTACACTCTCCAGTCCAGCTGGTGAACCTGGGTATCCTGAGGCAATGTTACAACTGCCTCATGTACACAGACAGCCCTCTCCTCCTACCACAAAACATTAACATATGCGAGATATGCAATTATATAGCTAAATTGGAGGCTAAGCTCTCTCCTCCCAAGACTGGAATAGGCAGTCATGAGGAGAAGGTTAACACTTGCACCAGACGTCCAGCCTCACATAGACATACTAAACCAGCACTGACAAAAAATACACAAATACACAAAATCATACTTGGATGCTCTAAATAAAAACCTGAAAAAGTATCAGAGACCTCTAAAGCAGACACCCAAAAAACCTGCCCCTCCTGTCACAAACCAGACAACACATAAAACAGAAAATCAATGTGCCGCACAATCACAGCCCTTAAGATGAAATAACATACTTAACACTCTAGTAATAGGTGACTATTTTCAGGCACACTGACGTCCCACTCACTAGGCTGGACATGGAGAAGGTTACTGTTAGCTACCTATCAGGAGCCAGAATCCGCCACATAACACAAGCACTCAGGTCACTCCAGAACAAGTACAAATATGACTGTCATTGTTCATGTTGGTGTGAATGACCTGAGACATACCTCCCTGGACTACATGAAGAGAGACATGGAAGAGCTCTCTGATCATGTAGCCCAGGCGGGTATGACCCTGACTAGCATCCTGCCCTCACCAAGAATGACACTGCAGTATAAAGAAAAAAATGATCAATTTCAACAATTGGCTAAGCTTCTGATGTCATTCAAAGGGGATCCAGTGTCTGTCAGCCTGGGACGACATGCTCAACAAGCCTCATTGCTTCACAAGAGATGGCTTGCACCTGTCACCCCTAGGCTTTCGAATACTGGCCAAGGCTATTTCTGCCCCCACAGTGCCTTTTTTAGGCAAGGCTCAAAAGTCAAACCCACCTCCGTAAACAGCACAAATAAAAAAATGAGGGTTAAGCTACTCAATGCCAGGAGTTTAAATCTCAAAATGCATGCGCTCGAAGCACTCCTCAGTATGGAGAACGTCGACATCTGTGCAGTAACTGAAACCTGGTTCAAGGCACCACAGAGCACTCCAGCACTACCAGGCTACAACTCATACCACACATTTCAGCAACAGAACACGGACCGAAACACAAAAGGAGGGGGTGTATGCATATTCATCAAGGATAACTACACCTCCAGGTTAGTGGTGCAGCAGGATAACTCTGAGATCATCCATGTGCAACTAACATCGGGCAAATCTGCAATGCAAATTGTGACCTGCTACAGATCACCCTCCATAACTCAGGACCACCACTCCACCTTTCTGGAGACACTGGAAAACAAGAAGGTCGTACCAAACACCCAGATATTAGGTGATTTCAATTACCCTACCGTTAACTGGGAAAACTACTCCAGTACAAACTCCCATGTCCAGCACTTCCTGGAATTTATCATCTCAAATGCCCTGGATCAGCTGGTAAACTCCCTTACCAGAGATGAAAACATATTGGACCTGTTCATCACCAACATGGGCGACAGGTGTTCCGCATTGGAGGTCAACCCATCACTGGTTAGATGAGACCATAAACTAATCACTCTGGATGTCCACATCATGCCACCACCCCCAACCAAGGAAACCACAGTGAAAACCTTTTCTATAGCAAACTTCACCTTAAGACAGAGGTGGTAAGTTTGGCCAAAGCGTTTGTTTCTTTGTGTTTTCTTATAGCATACATGTGTTCATAAATACGGTCCTTGAGCTTACGCTCAGTTTTGCCGATATAGAACCCCAAACACTGTTGACACTGAGCCAAGTAGACAAGCATGCTAGAATTACAATTAACCCTGCATTTTGGCCAAACACATAATGGATCACCCCACTCACCAGTTTAAATTTATGGGAATAGAACAGGTAGGTCATGACAGTAGGGGTGGGCCAACACAGCTTAAATTGTTGGAAAAGGAACTTCACTGGCAGATTAGATTGGAGGCGTATCACTTGCCAGGTTTGAATGAAGCTTGTTCCATTTCTAGTGTCCTTTGCATTTTAAGTTTAAAAAGATAGGTTGGGGTGGAGTGTTTACCTAACCTTTAGCAACGTATTGTTTTGTGGTCCAAACATAAGAACTTTTTAGTCATTTAAAAGTTCCATCTTTTGTATTATTTTACATGGATACACGTGTCGAATTAGTGAACAGGGTTCTATGTTGTCAAGCCTTGTTTTAAACAAGAAATTTAAATACAATTTAAGCAAGGTATCTACTGCCTTGGAGGCGTTTGACTTAACCACAGGATTTTGGTTTCTAATTGACATGATATCGCATAATTTTAACTTCAATAGTGTTTGACATTATAGGTGATTTTCGCCTCTTTTTTAGATCCTATTTCTAATCATAAATTATTGTATTAATTGAAATGTACAAGGTGACTTTTTTGTGAAGGTTTCCTTTTTAGCGTTTTAATAAATTTATACATGATTTTCACTTTGAAGTGTTTTTTTCATCTGGCGACACCACCATTTATGGACTGTCATTGCATTGGGGCATTTTGCATCCAGGTCGTTTGATTCCCTCAGTTTTTGGTTCACTTTTTGGATTTTACTGGTTCGTGTTTGTTTTTTCAAGTTATATTGCCAAAGTAGTTAGGAAATCCTTCTATGTAGCCCATCTAATTACTAAAGGGTTCACATCTAGAAATAGAGGTCATAGTGCCCCTCTACTCATCACTCATTAGACCCATCATAGAGTACAATGCCCCATTTGGGATGTACCTCACAAGACACTTCCAACAGCTGGAAAGACCACAAAAGTACCTCACCAAGAGGATTACTGGCCTCAGACATATGTCCTATGCAGCCCAACTGGAAAAACTCCGGTTGTACTCAGTGGCATATCGCATTCTCAGAGGTAATCTCTGCCCGACTTACAAAGCCATGTCCAACTCAGAATTGATGGACATGCTCCACCTAAAGAAATCCAAGTCACTGTGAGCCATTTGCTCTAGTGAGCTGAACCTTGCCACAACAATAAATAAAACATGCTGGAAGGATACATTCCTGTCACAGAGACTCCTCATGCTTTGTAACAAAATTCCTAACTACATTAAGCAGAGCCCCTCACTAACACTCTTCAAGAGAAACCTTGACGAGTGGATGGATAATAGAAAATACACAGTCAAAAACACACGATAATCTCAAGAACACTAGACTTTTAATGAAGCTTTCGGGCTCTCAACCCTTCATCATACATAGAAAATACACCCCTGGGATTACTTCATTGGGCGGCAAAAGCTGACACTCTGTCTAGGCTTATAAATGCCCTCGGGCAGATAGCCTAGTACCTACCTATGAACCCATTGGAATTAAAAAATAATTTTATTTCAGTGCATGTGACTTTTATGAGGAATTAAACATTTTAATAGGCAAAATTTTGACTTCAGAGGACATTTAAATATTTTTTTTTTGGAAATGTGCAGTTGTTATGAAGAGTATGTAATAAACAATATTCTCCAGGATACAGCAGTACCACTGCCTTAAAATTTCTAATAAAGCGAATGATTTAGTATGGTGTGGGCTTCTGTATATGTAGCAAGACAAACATTAAATAACTGGAGAGTGTGCATATGAGGTACACAATTTATTTGGAAAGTTGAAAGAGTAAGATGTGGAGTACAATTACAAATGCTTAATTTGTACTCAGTGTACTACCACATATTAAGGTGGGACGCAATATGGATATAACCTTACACGACCTACATAACTTGGACTGTAACTCATGATAGATTAGCAAGGAACACTAACTTACTACTCAAAACTAAACCAAATAAAAAGGTCAAGGGGAGGAAGTTCTTTCAATACCGAGCTTGAAAAAAGTAGTAGAGGCCACCTTCTGAAATAAGACAAGCAGAAAATAAAAAAAATGATATGAATTTATGTGTGGCATGGGAATAGGGTCTTTTGGACATGATCATCTTGAAAAAAAGGCTTGTAATTCATCTCTTATGATGTCCCTTGGCCAGTAACACACATACGGAACACTAATCAGATAAGTAGTGAATATTCCATCTCTTAAAATTATTAGCATTTTCAGATTCAGAAATATTTCATACCCTCAAGATAAGAGTAATATTGATTTGCAACAAGTCAGTGACTGAATGGCTCAAACTAGACCCAAGAGGTTTGTACAACTTCACAAAAGAATAAAGAAAAGCAGGTGACCATGAAAGCAAGACCGAGAATGTACAGCATATGAAACAATGTAAGCAATTTAGTAGAAATTGCACCAACATCTTCACTCCTTAAATTTAATATTGGTGCACTGCTGAATGTAACTCAATTCCATGGAAACTATTTTAGGAGGAGTATAACATGGTGTGGTATAGAAGAAAAAATATTAGCATATGCTGATGACCTGCCATTGCACCAGGTATAGAAAGATTAAACAGAATGCATGAACAACTCATCAAGGAGTGTCGGACTGAAATTAGACAAAATATTTTCCTATGAATAAAGAATAAACACAGACTGTGCAGCTATCATACAGCATTAAATGCTTAGCATAAAATTTACAAAACAAAGGTCAACTACATATTTAGAGAAATAACGAAGGAAGATGCAAACAAGGTAGATACACTGAAAATATGAACAAGTCATACAGTCTTGTTATTGATATACAAGCTAATTCTGTCTTCAGACTAGCTATACCCAAGTACAAACAGAACATTCCCACCAATATAATTGCATTACTGCTTCTTATCTAGGAGTTTACTCTACTTGCTTTCCATCCCAGACAACTAACACTTAGGGGACTTCCTTTCCTTTATAATAAAAGATGTTCTGCTTGCTGTTTAATATAAAAATGAAGTGATGAATATTGTCCATTGTCAATGCATCCTCTCCTCCCTTTCATGGCAAAGAATATGACAGTTCACTGTCTAGGAGTTCCATTGCCCATATAACAGTATTGCTTGCTGTGTGAGGGTACCCACCATCCTTTTCCAAACATCTAGTGCACCAGGCTTAAATGTGGTTGTTATGCAGCTTATTAAATACTGTTCAAATGCACTAAAGTAGCATATTGCAAGTGTTCAGACATAAAAGCTGTCTTGTGCATGAACAGGCCTGGCACAGGCAGGACAGACAGACGCACTTCAGTAAGAGACATATAAAGCCTGCTAGGAAGAGGCTCCAGAATGTTGCTGGGACTGTACTTCACAACTGTATCATGCATGCCATATAAGGTAGTATGCAACCTGCTTCAGCTATTAGTTCACAGTGCCCCTCTCTCTCTCTCAATGAATCAGGGATGGAGGCTGTAACTCAAGTTTGTATAATGCATTACTAACTTCTACAAATCACTTTCTTTACAATGCTGTCAAGTTTCATACCATGCAAACTGGTACGACAGCTTTACTTTGACTTGTACTGCTCCTAAAAATGGTAAGACCACTATACAATTCTCAGACAAACTGTGTTGGAGGGATGAGTTTTTTACCATGGCAGCTTTTATATTATTTGAAAGGAGAAGGAGGGAAGGCCTTACAATACTGCAACAGGTAAAACAGTTATACAAGGAAATTAAAGGAAAGAAATACTCCTTGACAAAAGAAAACATCATGGTGAAAATACAAGAATGATTTAGACAAATACTATCTTGACAATTAAACAAGCTTTAAAATGAACAAAATGGAAAGAAATTAATATGAAAAAAACATTCAAAATAAAAAAGCAAAATCCAGTAAAGAAGTGTCCAAGTGACATATGCATTCCAGGGAATATCTGAGATATATATGGAAGCAGTCCCATGTACACACAAAGTCATGGTAACTTTCATCATACAGCAGTAGAAGAAAGTGAGTAGCCAGGCCATAATTATTGGCAAAAATCTTTAACAACTCCCTCCGTGCTATAGAGTGAGAGAGTCTTGACTGAAGCGTCAGACACTTAGCCTTACTTGAGTGGGACCAGATGTAGGAGTAGCAAGTCATTATGGGATGGGAGTAAATGGTCAATTCTGGCTCACCAGTCCTTGGTGGAAGAAGCCAGACAGAGTTCCAGCACAGAGGTTATACCGGTTTAGGTGGATGGGTGCATAAAGCAACAGGCACAGGAACATGAGGAACGTATAGACCAATAATGGAATGTTCCGGGCAGCCTGCATGGTGCACATGTGGCAGCAGGCAACAAAACTGTGGGACCTGGTACAACAGGTTCATAATGCTCTATCTAAGCAACAGAAAGAGAGGAAAGTATGGCAATGTCATCAAAACCCATCAGCCAGCAAGTTGACAGCTGTGACATCCTTGAATATCAACTCCCCACCAGATTTAATTAATTAATTAAATTATTGATTTACTGCATTTATTTACCAGGATGGCCCAACTGGGTAGACAATCTGCCTGTTTTACCAAAGGACAAAGGAGAAAAGCTCCACAATACAATGGGCAAACAGTAAAACAATAGTCAATACATTTTAGACAATAAGGATAAACACATTTTAGGGCAAATACGTTGGTCACAGTTTTATAAAGAAATAGTACACAGCACAATAAAAATGCCATACAGTGTTGTATTTCAGGACCTGAAAATTAAAACAGATTTATGATTGACATATAATGCAATTTGCTACAAAGCTTTAAGGTAGACACATTTTTTTAAAGTGTGAGGCTGACAATAAGCATCGGAGGTTCATTGAAGTGCAAGGAGCAGTAACTCAGACTGTGGTTGTACCAGACATATGACAGCCATTTAGTGAGTAGACAGGCTATACACACAGTATAGAGACCTAGAAAAGAGGCTGAGATCATCAAAGCACCATCAAAAAAGCTACTGCCCATAAAGAAGAAATGTCAACAATGAGTGTATGGGGGTGCTGACTGCTGGCGAGGGCACAGATGCACTAATGGGGGAGCAGGCTCCTGAGCATGTAGAAAGTTCTTAACATACCAGAAAATGGCAGAAAAGTAGGATCATCAAACAACTGAACACGACTAATAGAATCATGCATCGAAAAAAAGGATGCATGCATTACTTTGGGATAATTTTTGGAATGTTCAGCATAGTGTTTTATTATTTATGCAACAGAATGTCAGCACTTACCAGCCAACGTGTAAATTGTATTTATTTCATGGGTTTATAAGTGATAGAGATGTAGCTTTAGAAGATGTGTATTCAACGTACAGTGAGGCAATTTGGAGAAATTATGATAGTTTAATAAAGAAATTGTAGACTCTGGGTACTAGAAAGCTAGAATTTGTCAAGTAAATGCATTGCAGCTATTGTGTTTTCTGTAATCAGTTTTCCTTTTTGATATTTACATGGCTTTGGTTTCTTGCATCCAACTGATTACTAGTGAGATAAACTGCACACACATATATAAGATAATATACATAGACAAAATATGTTTGTTGAAACGTGCATTGAAATGACTTACTACCAGAAATAACAACTGAAACCTTTGTTTAACTGCTCATCTGAAGGCCAGAATCTCAAAAGTGCAATCCAACCCCACACACTGCATAGATATGTCAATAGTGGTATAAAAACTTAAATATTGCACCTGTTAAATCACCATCTCATGTAAATGAACTTGAATCTTTAGACACTGGTACAGTGAACCATTCTCTTTTTTCTGACGCTGAACACCCCCCTTGTAAGCAAGCTTAAAAATGAACAGTGTTAATATATATTTTACCACTGTTCAGATCACTAAATTGTTCATCACAGTTCTCAGGTGTGATGCAAAGAAAAAACATAAAAGCCAGAAATCAACTTCATAACAATCTTGTCAAAAATGAAGACACCCATATATATATATATATATATATATATATATATATATATATATATATATATATATAACTTATGAAGACAAGACCCTTTTCTCATCTGATTAAGGGATTACTTGCTGTGTGTAACTTCATTCTCATGCTGTTTAAAATCAATTGAAATCTATTTTTGGAATTATCCAACAAGAAACTTTCTGGTCATTACTGCTGCAGTAGCTGCTGAACACAGCAACAAGGTTAAAGTAAAAAAGCAAGCTTTTTGCTTCTTGTGAATGATTGTAAATGAGGTGAAGCATAGTTTTCTTACATAAATAGATATGAAATGGATTATAAGAATGTTTGAGACCAATTCAAATACAGTTTAAAATTGTGAGAAACCACCACTGCTGAATTTATTACTGTGGGAACCAAACTAAGGAGCAGGGTTGTTTTAACATTTCATCAAAGCTGATCAGATATTTACTTGTTGGGAGTCAATATTTAATGTGGTTTCTACTGATAGTATGGGTGTTGAATTTAATAAATGTTCACTTAGTGCCAGAAATAAAGGAGAATTGGTAGAAGTGCCTACAACAGAAATGGTATTTATTTATTTTACATTTGTTGACCGGGTTAGTTTGACTGGATACATGTCCATTTTCAGCAGAGGCCCAGGGAGAAAAGCTCCAAGCATACAAACAGATTTATTTATTTATTTATTTAATTTATTTGCAGTTCATTTACCAGGATAGTCCATTGGGCCAAGATGAACCCGTTTTCAATGGAGTCCTGGGGAGAAAAGCTCCAGACAAAATAATGTTACATTAGGTTATTAGAGATGATTATACATTTGTAACAATTCAAGTGGAATACATATTAAAACAAACAATACAAATGCATTATACATTGTAACAATTCAAGCAGGAAATCCATATTATAAACAAACATTACAAATAAGTTGACAATTAATGAAACTTGTATGAAATACACATTATAAGGGGTGTACAAAGTTAAAATGAGAATTCGGTACAAGTTAAGAGTCAGTATTCTTGCAGAATCTCAAGACAGTATTCTAGCAGATGCCCTAAATTTAATGAGTGCGCTAGAGTTAGGAGGACTTGTGAATTTTAGTGTTTGTTATATGGGGTGGAAGCAGGAGCATTCCCATTGTAATGCTAGGTAAGAATTAAGAGATTTTTTGAAATTAAAATGGTTAGAGGTGGTACGAATGGATGGAGGTAGGGAGTTCCAGAGACGTGCAAGGCCATGTGATAGAAGATTTTTGCCTGGGGGACGAGTAGGTTTATATATTTCAAGTAGATTTTGGTTGTTGGACCTTAATACTCTTATCAGGAAGATGCAGTTTAAAGACAGTGGACAGGGAGGGACAGAGGGAGGGGTTGAAAATGAGCTTATGAGTGAGGGACAGTTGAGTATAGGTGAGATGTTTGGGTAGTTCTAGTCATTTTAGTTGTTGGAGAGAGGAACAATGGTGGGTAGAAGACTTTTGGCTGGTAGCAAACCTGGCAATTTTGTTGTAATAGGAGGAGAGCTATGTTTTTAAAGATGTTTGCAGATTAGTTAGAAGAGGGGCTCCATAGAGAAGGGAAGGAATAAGAAAGGAAGTGGAAAGAGTGATTTTAGTGGCAGTTGTAAGGAAGTACTTTTGCCGATAAAGCATACCAATGTTTTGATGGGGTTTTTTTTATATTTAGTTGTAGATGGGAGTTGAATTTTAGTTGGTTGTCAATTTGGACTCCAAGTAGTTTGGTCTCTGACACTAGCTCCAGAGGAATGTTATTTTGACTAGTAATAGAGATAAATCATTAAAAGACAGGCTTAAGTTATGGTTTTTGTTCAGTAATATCCTCATACATGCTACAATCTCATTTTCAACAGCAGTATAAAAAAAACAAGAATTACATAGAGTACAACTTAGCATAAGGTAGTGGAGGAGGAGTTAGTCAGGATTAGAACAAGGACATAGCAAGTGAGATTTAAAATACTGTATGAGAAACTATTAAAAGGTGTTAGCAATGGTCTCCAATGATTTTTAATTAGAAAATGAGGGGGATTGGAGTTGTAGATTGCCCTGGATGAAGAAGTTTATTAACACCTGCCCAGAACTTCTGAGGTTTGTTTTGATGTTTTTGTTTAAGATGGCAGAAGTATTGTTTTTTTTTTTTTTTTGTCTAGCAGAATGGATTTTGTGTGTCATTCCTAAGTTGTTGATAATTAATTTGATCTAGAGGGGCTTTGGTGGTGCGCCAAGTGGCCCATGCATTATTTCTATGTACGAGTTTTGATTTTGTATCTTTTGAGAGCCATGGAGCAACTTTTGTTTTAATTCTAGTAGAGCGTGCAGGAGCGTGAGAATCAAGGATGGCCAGGAATTTGGTATTAAAGTGTGCTACAGCCTCATCTAAGTGGTAGTTGTTTTAGAACTGACCAATTGCATAATTTAAGTTCATTTTGTTAATTGGTAAGGCTGAAGTTATTATTTTGTAGGTGGGCTAGTGAGGGTAGTCAACCTTATGCCTAATAATGTAGGTTAAAAAGTATTCACTTTGATCTTCAGGGAGCATACCTGATTTATACATATGGGGAGGGCTAAATATCCAATCTAGAATACCTTCTTTATTACTGGGCTTGCTGATTCTGGTGGGGGTGGATATAGTTTATGTGAACCCATATAGATTTACATGGGTGGGTGGGGTTTAGAGGAGCAGCTGATTCAATCTATGTTGAGGTCACCAGGAACAATGGTTTCTTGGGGGTAGGTATTGGGCAACCAGTAGAGGATGTCTTCTAGGGTGCTTGAGTTATTACCTGGGGGAATCTACATAGACAATGTTTAGACATTTGTTTTTATTAATTTGTAGTGTGGTACTTAGAATTTCTGCTTTACTAAATTGGGGTGGCTGGAGAGAATCAACAGTAACATTTAAAGTAGTTTTGTAGAGAACAGCTACCCCCCCCCCCGCCCTTCCTAGTAGTACGGTCTAGTCAGAGTAGGTTATACCCAGGTGGTAACACTTCATTAGCTGAAATTGACAGTTTTAGCCAGGTTTCAGTAAGACATAGTATGTTGAGGGTATGGACTGCTAAGAGGGCCTGGAGTTTGTGGATCTTGTTATTTAAGCTTCTAACGTTTAAGTGACAGGTCAGGAGTGGGTTGGGGGGTCTGAGTTTGTTTTATAGTCAGGTTGGTAATATATGAGCTAATGCTATCAGGAGATGATGGGCCAGGGTTTGGGTGGATATCCCCACCATAATGAGGATGCAAGGTAAGCTGATTGAGCTTTAAGAATTTATTAGTTTTTTATAGCGTTTGGTTTTGGGATTGACATACCTGGATCTAATAGGATGGAAGTTAACAGGGGTTGTGAAGTTGGCAATGAGGGGCATAGTTAAATGGTCAAACATGTTTGAGAAAGATGGGGTGGTGGTTTGGTGTTTGGGATAGCCAAATCCTAGGTAGTGGTAAGTAGATATGGGATAAACAACAGGGGTAGTAGAGAGAATGGGAGTGTTTTATTTGTTGGTAACTTTGTGAGCAGCTAGGTATTAATGAGGCCTAGCTTTCACATTAGTGTTGGAATGTTCTGGAATGCCCTTACCTTAAGGATTAGAAACAGACAGCTTGCAGTCATTTAAGAGCAATATAGACAACTGGTTTGTTGGTTTGGGAATAAGGTATAATTTCACATTCACAGCAGCAAACTCTTTGAAGGCCTCAAATAAGACTCGAGTTTGATTTTTATACACATTGAACATAGACCAGCTGTCCATTTCCATATACAATCAATATTTAGCATTTTTTTATCGTTTTGCTTTAGACATACAAACCATATTCTTCATCATGGCATGGTGGTTACAGAGCAATATACTGAAATAGCAATAAAACACAGACTTGTTAAATCACAAACAATGAAAACCAAATCATGAAAACAGAAGCATACAATTTACAGCTTGTGTAGAAGGTTACAGTGACCACATGTTCTATATTTGGTTCTTTACTGTCACACTTCCTTAATTTATTAGTCTACCCAGAGGTCAAACCAATATGACAAGAATACAAACTATCTACCCATCATACATTGCTGTATTCATCCAGCACACTACATCACACTACCATACATTACAAGCACTGCAATAACTCTCATATGTCCAACTAAACCAATGTACATCTATTCATATTAACTCAAACACAAGGCCACACTTTCACAATACACTGCTACACATTCTAATGACTATCATGCCATAAACAGAGCTGTAAGTGAGGTGGGGCAAATGGAGACTATCCAAGGTGAAAATCGTTAGGAGACATGATCGACTTGTTCTTTCCTAATTGAAGAAGCAGTACACAGTGGATCATCTTCTTTAAAATTCATTTTATAACAATGTGATATACTTTTGATTGTACTTGGTCATTTCTGGCAGGATGAGTTTCTTGTTCAGCTATCATGTACAGCACATGCAATCTGCATTTTTTTGCAATCTGGCAGTTGGTGCAGAAGAGCAATGCTCTGACTGGTTAAAGAGCTGCTTCCTGTGTAGTGGTGCAGGGTCTGAACCAGTCCTCTTTCATTTGCCTTCTGTGCAACTCTGATGACCAAGTCATTTGACCAGACAATGCTCACAGGTCACCTCTAAAGAGGAACATATGTGTCCAGTGAGCTTACCTGGTTAACAAATAGATTAAAAAAAAATATGCGGTACATCTGCAATACTTCACTTTTGTTCCTTCTTACATGGTAGTTGTTATTCTCCATCAACATATTTAGTGTCAAAGAAACATGTGCTTAGAAAATGTTATTAGCTTTACAGCCATATGGCATGTGCCAGTGTCATAGAAAGATAAAGTTCTGATTATGGCCCAGATGACCAAAGCGCCAGTGGTGAGCTGGTGCTTGATGAGTCATGAAGGTTGGATGGGCATGTCCATCATAGAGGCATGTGCTCGGAACACACCACTGGGGATGATCTGTGGAGAAGGCCAGGGATTTTCAGAGGCATTGCCCTCAGCAGACATGGACGTGGCTGAGTTACTCTGGAGTTGGCACAGTATGTCCACTAGTCCACTGCATACTCTCCCCTGGGTTAGGACAGGTGTGCACAGGACAGTACTGTAAGAGAAAAACACTCCTAGACAGCAGTATGATGCTGATCCAGGGTGCCTTGATCTTCTCACCAGACCTAAAAGTGGAGCAGAGAGATTCCAGGGAAGCTAGTCATGTTCAGAAGACCTGCTGAACTAGAAGAGGCACCTGGGATCAACTGCTCAGCTGTGAAGGAACAAAGAATACTGCAAAAAATACAGCTACATGGCAGTCATTAAAGATAACCCCTTTCTTAATTATATGTAGCAGGTGACATATTACTGTCGATCTTTTACCATACAAATATTGATTAAATGCCTTTATTCTCAAGACCAGTTTAGGGCCCTTCTATACTAGATTTTGACATACTAATATTTAACGGTCATCAATAGCCAGGAAACCAACATGATGGGCCTTTTAGTGCAACTAATAAACTTACTTAGTAGAATGTCACCAATTCTGTAATGTGAAGCATTATATGGCAACTTATAGGCACACAGAGTACCACCCCTGTAAAACACATTCTGCATGAGAAGAAGCACTGAGAAGTCGCCATGAAACATTTTGTAAGTGAAACAATGGTATGTTTTTAAGGGGTCATTTGCAATTTAACCCATGAGTCTCCACTACAGGATGGTTAAGGTATTACACAGTGAAGGCTCTAGCTTGGCTGGATCTTTCTTGCAGGTTTTACTGAATCGTTTGCCTGTGCGACCTTTTTACCCTTTGGGCTGGATATTTTTAAGCACCCTAAGGGGCATCAGGCTTGATTCTAAGCTCTGTGTTTCTAAAGTATAGCTAAACAATCCACTTATACTGTACTAATGAAGTCAGAAAAAGACAAAAACATGTCTCATTTACACCAAGTGAGGCTTGGCTTTATTGCCCCAAATGTTCCCATAAAGACTTAAGTAAAAAGTCATGTAGCTGAATCACTAGTATGTTCTTAAGGGCTTGTTTGCATACATCCCATGGTCTTTCTTGCAGTACACACACACACACACACATATATATATATATACACACACACACACACACACACACACACATATATCAACCCAGATGGGATAAGGAAGTAAAAAAAAAAAAAAAAAAAAAAGTGAGCTTGGAGACGTAAAGCAATGTAGTCAATTAAGAAAATATCACTTGAGAGATGGGCGACATCTGCATCATATTTACTCAAATTTTCTTACCCCACTGTCAAGTATTTTGAGGTTTAAAAGACATTAAAGAAGCTAGCCTTGACTAATGCCAAAATAATTCAGTTCAGCCCATTTCAACTGATACCCACCATGAGCCCCTACTTACACATCATCTTACAGCTTTGTTTTTGCCTTCTGGTTTCATCACAGGTTCTATGCCACCTCTTGCATGATATAAAAATTAAAATACAAAATTCCCTAGGGGAAGTTCTGGATGTCAAAGTCTAGTACCTGCCTTGTTTCTATGTTACGTTACTTAGCAAGACATGGACAGTTGGTACTACTTTGCTTTATACAAGTAAGGTTTCTCACTATGCTTCCTTGCCATATGTCTTCTATTTGTTAGCTTATCAGTTACTTCAGCAGATGTCTATTTTTATTTAATTGAACTTTATTATTAAGTCTCAGAAGGGCAAGTGACTCCTCAGGGTTGATGGGAGCTCTGTTCTAGTTGTGTGACTCAATCTCAATGGCAACCATAAACTTGGTGTGAATCGTGTCTTGGTCAAAAGGATCCGGCTCATTTTCAGTTAAAATCAATGCGTTTTGTACACAAACCTCTGCAGTTACAGGGTTACTTTACCAAATGCTTTACTTAGACTCAGATGTGCTAATTTATGATCATCCTTACCAGAAACCATAATGCATAGTTAATTTACTTCACTGAAGTATTCATATGTTTGCAGTTCAAACCATGTTTAGTTACTTCATAGAGTTAGAGAGTTCAATCTAACTGGTATGGCTTCATTAAGAAATCAATGCCAACATTTTCTGCAACTTCAACAAGTTCCTGGTTTGAAAGTTTATTTTTCATTCCAAATACTAAGTGCAAATCAACACCAAATTACATAAAATGATCTAGACCATTTAAAATATACTAGAATCCGTTTCTCTGATAGGAGATACACGATCAATAGTTTAAGTAAGCTCTGCCAGCATGGTTTCAGTAATTTGCATTGTCATAACACGGCTAACATTCACTCCTGTCACTTCCCACTCTGTTTCTGTAGTTTGATTTACATTATCACAGTTTGTGTTTTAAAAGTACATTTCAGATACTGAGCATTTACATCCAGCTTAATCTATGCTTTCTGTTGTGTTTTCGTTAATGATCTGGTTTCAAAACACAGTCTACTGCAGTCTCTGACACAATATATTCTGTTCTTATCTTTATTACAATAAACTTTATTTATATTTCCATACAGGTATTTAGAGTCTATTTATTGTACCTGCAACATTTTAATGCTGAAGAATAGGAAGTAAAATTAACTACACATTTTAATGCTTTTAAGGTTGCTCTAAGTTGAGCCCATGTGTCCACAGGCCTCCCTGCTTTAATATTTTGGTATTCTCCATAAACAGTTGTGCGATTTTTACTGTTCTGGCTCTCCTCACATGCCCAGGCATAAATACTTCTGTTGTAAGACACTATTTCTGGAACTCTACCACAATACCTCAGAGTCCAGATTTAATAATTTGCTAAAAAGCATGCTGCTGATCGCGCAGCACCAGCTGTTGCTATTTTTAGCCCTACATAATGCTGTTTGCGGCTACAGTTAATGTTTGTTGGCACACTTACTGACGTTCCAGACCTCTATTTTTAATGTGTCATTTAGCATGAAATGGATCATTGTGGTCTCACATACAAAGACACAGCAGGTGCTCGATCCATAATCGAGCTCTTTTATGCACTTACCGCAAAGCTAACAATAGACACTTTGTGTCACTAACCAGCCATTGTTCAAAGTGCTTTGAAATTAATCGAATAAATGTTGAAATCTCAATTTGTCCTCTCTTGGATGACACTAAATTCTAAAATATAAATACATAAAAAGAAAATATAATGCACTGAAGTCTAGGTCTGAGTCACAAGTTGCAAATTAATGTAATATTTTTAATTCCAGAGGCCTTCAGTTCTATGATTATGATTCTAATTACTTATTGTATCGCTTAAGCCTGTCCTTGACGAACCATTTAACCTGCCAAATGCAATTAGATGGCCCTTAAACATTGCTTTACTGAACCAATACAAAAATTGTATCAATTGTTTTTAATGCTAAGGCAGCCAATGAGAAGTGATATGTGTGGTATGTGAAATACAACAGCTATGTGATATGCCACACCCTTGGTGAGACATGCACTGTCAGTACTGGCCATGAGTATATATTACTAATTTTAATCTATTACCTTTTCTGAGCATGTACTCAATATATTATGGAAATAACAATTTCATAAATATGAATCATGACAAAAATTATGTAAGCACATTAAAAGCTTAAACAAGAAACCCTGAATCCTAATTTATGCAAAGCTGCACTTAGACGTGCTTTACCTGGGATATAATGTGCCGGGAATGGTCGATTCTTGCCTCCCCGAGTGCACCACTGTAAGTATTCCCAATGTACCCTTATCAGATGGAAATCTTCCACAGTGAAAATCTTATCAGAAACAGAACAGCATTCCTTATACAGTTTGTGGATTACAGTCCCAACCAAGAACAGTACCAACCGAACCTGAGGAGCTCCTGAACAAACATCATTCCAGAGACACAAAATGTGCTTTATCATCTCCTTGTATTACAGTACACATTAAATCATGCATTTCTTCTGTTTGGCCATTTACCTCCATGTATTTACTATTCAAATGCAGTTGTCATTCACATGGCAGGAATTTTATATAGTACAAGCAACATAGCTTATGATAACAGTTTGCTGGCAACTGTACTTGAGACACTAAACAAATATGCAACCATGGCAAAAACATGGCAATAAGAAAACATCATGGATGTCTTATGACACTCTTCATAGCACCCATACATAATCAAAATTACTTGTAAAACATTCAACAAGCCAAGAAGCACTGTGCCATGACAAACGCACAGGCCAAGTCTACTTAATTCTAGTGATGTCCTGACTGCTGTGGGTGTTTCAATAAATAATGGAAACCCCATAATAACATAAAGGGTCATGCATAATTTAAATACTTCCCTACATCTCACAGATTCCAAGACAATGTCTAATTCTGCCCTGAGTGACCTTTTGGTGAATATTCTTTCTATAGTGATTATAAATTACTATTGGCCATTTTGAGGACGTTGACAAAGTAGTCCTAAATTGTCCATTAAACGTTATTCTTTTCATCATGGTTTCCTGCCTTTACTCAGATTGTTATACTGTCTTACATGTATAGGAATAGCAATATAATAAACATTTTTAGAAGACAACTTACCAAGATCCATGCAAGTGCATTCATAAACACTGCAGCCCAGTCATCAATTTACCACATGTTCAAATACCTCTCTGTCATATTTATTTATTTATTTTACATTTGTTAATGAGGTAGGGTCCCGTCCAGGCAAGCAGCCCATTTTCAGTGGAGACCCAGGGAGAAAATCTCTATAACAATAGTACAAAAAGGTTACAAAAATTTTTAAAATATTTACAAACAATATATAAAACGTTTGGCAGTTGCCAACAATCACAATTTACAAAAAGGGGAATGTAAAACAGAAAACATTACATTTTTTAAGCCTTATTACAGACAGTGATATGAAACTCATTAGCTATATAACTAAAAACCATTGTGGTATTTTCATTTGGTAGAAGTAAGACAAGAAGATAGCAGAATAGAAAACATTTGATCAAAGGCATGAGAAACTAGCCAGGAGTATTACAGGGGCATAGCCATTGTTAAGTAAGGTATTCCTTTAGGGGATTTTTGAAGCTATGCCAGTCTGTGCTTTTTAAGATATTCTGGGGTAATAGGTTCCACTGTTTGGTTACTTTGAAGGAGAAGAGAGAGTCACCAAAGTAATTATGGGACTTAGTTACCCTGAGTATAAGTTTATTGGATGATCTAAGGGCCCTGGGATTGGTATTTAGTTGCACTAGGTTGGAGAGTGCAGGGCAGTTTTCAGGTTTGTGGATAACAGAGTGGGCAGTGATGACTTGATTGAGCAATAACAGATTGGGAAATTCAGGCAGGTGTAATTTTTGAAGAGCAAGGCAATGATGGTCCCTGTTGGGAATATTAGCAGCAAATTTTGCTATTTTGTTATAGCAGGAATCAACTAGATGTAAATCAGACATGCGCAGGTTAGTGAAATGTTGAGAACAGTAGAGAAGGGTAGATAGGAGGTGGGATCTGGCTGTGGCTACTCTGGCATTTTCAGTATGGTAAGGCTTGGCCCTATATAGTGCACCAAGTTTAATGTGAACTTTCTTAATTGTGAGTAATATGTGTTTATTGAATGTTACGTTGGAGTTTTGCTTGGTTATCTGGTTCTATTATAGTGTCATTAGTGGAGTAGATGAAGAGAGGAGGTGGTTTTGATTTGGATTTCCTGTTGGAGATGATTACTTTTGTTTTGTTTGGGTTTAGGATGAGATTAATTTCATTTAGGTAATTTTCAGTATATAGAAATGACTTTTGCAGTTTATCTTGGAGTTCTCAGGGTGTGGGAGCAGAGCAAATAAGAGTAGCATCATCAGCATATTGAATGATGGAAGCAGATTTAGTGGCAGTGTTTAGACTATCTGTGAATATAATAAAAAGGAGAGCAGGCCAAGGATGGAACCCTGATGAACCCCAACAGAGACTGGGAGGAGTGTGGATAGTTTATTATCCCATTTAGTTGCCTGTTGTCAATTAGAAAGGTAGCTAAATAACCAGCTGAGAGCTATAGAGTTGAGGTTGAAGGAGGCTAGAGTGTTGAGTAGTAATTGGTGGGATACCATATCAAAAGCTTTGGACATATCAAGGAATATAGTAGAGACTAGTTGTCCATTGTTTTTGAGGAGGGTGATGTAGTTAATGAAACTTATGAGGGATGTGGAGGTGCTGCGTTTTGGACGGAAGGCGTGCTGTGAACTAGATAAGAGGTTATTTGTAGTGAGGTGGTCTAGGAGCTGCTTATGGATACATTTCCCTAAGATTTTGGCTGGGGGGGTGAGAGAATGGCAATGGGCCGATAATTAGAGAGGTCTTAGGGTGGTCCTCCCTTGTGGAGGGAGATGATATGGGATATTTTCCATAGTATGGGGACATATTGTTCTGCAACGTAATGATGGATTAGGATAAATATGGGATAAGCGATGGTTCTTGCAGCAGTTTTTAAAAAGTCATTCAGGAGTTGGTCAGCTGCTAGACAGGTAGGTTTTTGTTTGATTAAGAAGTTACTCCATACACCAAAGCTTCCACTAAATTGAGCAAGCAAACACAGTTTCCTTTATGGTACAGCAAAAACAGTCTCAAGCAAGTACGTCTCCACTGCAACCTCACCTGCCTTCTTGCAAATTTCTAATAATTCTGATACAGCACAAAGACAAAGAAAGAGAAAGAATCAGTGCTATGTAGTAGCAACCATTTCCCCTTCTCCTGACTTGCATGACTTAAAAGTTGGCAAATTAATAATGAAAGACTATGGCTGGGTGACTGGAACTTCTTATCACTATCAGCAACCACCAAGCATGACATTTCATTAATGCAATCTGATCAGTAAGGATTCACCAAATGGGCCCCTATTAGAAAACCTGCTACCCCAAGACGGAACTACAGCAACAAACAATGTCTTTTATTGTTGGACTGCATCTTATCAGTTGTCAAAAACAAACAAGACTTCATATGATCAGAAATTAAACAAGGGCTTATTTCATACCATATTCTCCACAATGCATCAATCTAATCTAGGTTTACCTTTTTTCTGCTATATATTTGGTATTGAAGGGGCCTCAGTATAATCGTATAAAAATAAAATTATGGGCTTGTCCACTTAAACTTTTTATCTTACAGAACTTGTTTGCGCACTATGAAAATACCATATGAACTACAGTTCCTAACAACATCTTCCTAGTCCAAAGTGATTTGAAGACCCGTTGATGTTAAGTAAGCAGCATCTCAAAGGGATGGTAATCCTGAATGTACCAGTCAAGATTTAAAAAAAAACAAAAAGTCATGGTCATTCAGAAGCAATGCATCTGAAACACTTGTGTCCTTCATGGTCATATGCATATATCTCATAGGCCTCCACTACAGGATGTTTAATGTATTACACAGTGGAGATTCTAGCTCGGCTCTCTGGCAGTTTTTACTGAATGCTTTTTCTCTGTGACCCTTTTACTCCTTGATTTGATTACAAATGATACTTCAGACAATTTTTTGTACTCTAATGTGACTAACATTCACTAAAAGAATACAGGCACAAATAACATGTCCTACTAGTATGCAGACAACCTTAAAGTCTTGCCCCAGTACTCACTCTCTCTCCTACAGGCTTTTTAGTTTGGTGGAGATCTATGTCTGGCATTCATTCAGGGCATCATTGGATCCCTCTCTGATGGACCTCCTGCTTATCTACAAAACAAGCAGCATCAAAAGTATCCATTCTAAAGACATAAACCTTGCCTGTTACATAAATAGGACCTGCTTATGAAACAGTTATGTATCCTCTAAACTCTACTACCCCTTCTCTGGAACAGGTTCCCATCCATGCAAAGGATAAATTCAAGTGTAGCTTAGACAGGATGGGGAATAGGAAGTTCACCCTGGTTTGTCACCTCTAATGGATATAGGTAGCCTGTAAATGGTTAATCTCCTAGGACGCTGTTTAAAAATGTTCCAACTCCCAAGCCCCTGATTACATAGGTTCATAGTGATGCACTAGGCTAACGACCACCAGGGCCTTTATAAGCCTAGCTATGCAATCCAACCCAGTTGTGTCCCCATGTATCATGGGCATTTATTAGGAAGATGTATGTTAGGAAGTTTCCAGGGGTATGTGGGGGACCAGACCCTAGGTAAACTTTTGAGTTCCCATCCATTGGTCAAGGTTATGCCTAAATAGGATTAGGAAGGGACTCTGTTCCAAAGCATGGAGATCCTCAAAGACATTTGTTTCAACAATATGTCTTATTTATACCATAAGCAAATTTTAAATCTTTGCATTTAGTGGTTCTGATGCTGTTCATTTTGAAAATGTGCAAAAGGTACATCAGAGATGGATCCAAGGATGCCTTTTATGCCAGGTATAGATCACCTTTCAGTAAACTGTCGGATACAGTATAGTGATAGGACTTTAAGCTGATTTGTTTAGGACAATGTGTTGATACCCTGGATTCTCCTGATGAGGAATCTTGTGGGCATTCCAACTGTTGCATATGTTCAATCAGGTATATGCCAAAGGGGGCATTATACTCACTGATAGGCCTGATTAGGTCTAAATAGAGAGGCACTACAGCTTTCTTGGACATGGATGCTATGCTCTTACTTATAAGTTGGGCAACACTGAATGATTTTCTTATTACATTGACCACATGTTGGTCAAAGGCCACACGGTCTACATATGTCCCCAGATCCCTGACTGCTGGGTCAACTCTTAGGGGGTGTCTTACTGATGCAGTAATTAGCCTGGTGGCAGCTTTCCCAAGAGACACTATAATGCATTTCTTGGCATTGAGTTTTAGTCCATGACTTTAGCACCAGTCATTTGTCTCTGTTAGACTCTCTTAAAAGATGTTTGTTTCATGGGGGAAATCCATGACAGCTCCCAGTTTGAAGCCATCTTGGTCAGCCAAAGGCCCTTGACATTAACATTTACCTCCAAGAAATATATGCAAAATAGGAGTTATCCCAGCACAAAGCCCTGAAGTACCTCAATGGTGATCAGTCTCTTAGGGGAAGTGGTATCACCAGTGCTGACTTCCTGGGTTTAGCTGGCAATCCAGCAAGTTATATAGGGGTTTACATCTAGTTTGGTGAGTTTGTCAACTATACCAGAGTGTGGTATAGTATCAAATGCCTTGGCCAGGTCCAGGTAGGCACTATGCACCATTTTCCCCTTAGGCATTGCCTTGGTGATTTCTCAAAGAAATACACAAGGTTTAATTGGCATGATCTTCCCTTGAGAAAGCAAGACTGGGTTGGGTCCAGTGCCTGCAGGTTGCCTATGTCTTTATTGATCATTTCCATGATAATTCATTCTATGTCCTTGCATATTAGACTAGTCAAACTAATGGGTATTTAGTTTTTGGAGTCAGTTGATGGTCTCCCATTGTAAAGCAGGATAATTGTTGCAGTCCTCCATCCTCTAGGTACAAAGCCTGTTTTGAGGCTATAGTTGAAAAATGACTCAAGGAGTCCTGATAGATCATGCTTCCATCTATATAGGAAGCATCCCAGGATACTGTTGGGGCCCACAGACTACTTTTTGGCCTTAGCAAGCGCTGCCATGACCCTCTACCTGTTAATAGTTGGGGGGGTTATGCTAGTAGGTATTTCATTAAGCGAAGCAAGAGGAGTGAAGGTTGAAGTTAGAGATGAATTTGTCATCCAGTGCTATATCACTCTGCTCAGTGAAGGTAGCACAAGTGACCACCAGTTCAGCACACTGACGTATGCTGCCTTTAAAGTCTTGGTCATAACTGTAGAAAACTCGATGGTTGCCTCTAGCCTGTGAGGCTAGACAGGTTCATAGGTGTACTAGGCTTATAGCCCTGGAGCCTTTAGGTTCATAGGTAGGTACTAGGCTATCTGCCAGAGGGCATTTATAAGCCTAGCCAGAGTGTGTCGGCTTTTGCCACCCCATTGATTAACTGATCCTCTGTCAAGCAGAGCCAATGAAGTGATCCCAGGGGTGTATTGTCTGTTACCCATCCACTCGTCAAGGTTTCTCTTGAAGAGTGTTAGTGAGGGGCTCTGCCTGATGTAATTTGGAATTTTGTTCCAAAGCATGGGGAGTCTCTGCGACAGGAATCTATCCCTCCAGCATGTTCTATTTATTGTTGTGGCGAGGTTTAGCTCACTAGAGTGCATGGATCGCAGTGACTTGGATTTCTTTAGGTGGAGCATGTCCATCAATTCTAAGTTGGACTTGGCTTTGTAAGTCAGGCAGAGATCACCTCTGAGTAAGCGATATGCCACTGAGTACAGCCGGAGTTTTTTCAGTCGGGCAGCATAGGACATATGTTTGAGGCCAGTAATCCTCTTGGTGAGGTACTTTTGTGGTCTTTCCAGCTGTTGGAAGTGTCCTGTGAGGTACATCCCAAATGGGGCATTGTACTCTATGATGGGTCTAATGAGTGACGAGTAGAGGGGCACTATAACCTCTATTTCTAGATGCGAACCCTTTAGTAATTAGATGGGCCACATAGAAGGATTTCCTAACTACTTTGGCAATATGATTGTCAAAGGAGAGATTACTATCTGCCTAGGTCCCCAGATCTCTTATTACCTCTTCTGTATTAAGGGGACTGCCACCTATGTGGTAATTCGTGGGTGTTTTGTTCTTCCCAAACGAGATGACTATGCATTTTTTGGTATTTAGCTTGAGGCCATGACTTTGGCACCAGGTGTCCGTCTCAGTAAGGCCCTTTTGGAGGATGTCCGTGTCAGCCGGACAGTCAGCTATGGCTCCCAGTTTGCAGTCATCCATGAACTTGGTTAGCCATAGTCCTCCTGTGTTTGCCTGTACGTGAGAAGTATATGCCGAACAATAGGGATCCCAGGACCGAGCCTTGTGGGACACCACTTGTGACTGGTTTAGAGTCAGACCTGGAGCCCGCTATTCTTACCGTGTGAGTTCTGTCTGTAAGCCTGATGGCAACCCATCTCGTGACATAGGGGTTTATGTTCAGGCTGGTGAGTTTTTCTGTAATACCAGAGTGGGGAATGGTGTCAAAAGCCTTGGCAAGGTCAAGGTAGGCTGTGTGAATCACCTTTCCTTAGTCTATGGCCTTGGTGATTGTCTCGAAGAAGTCAATCAGGTTTAGTAGGCATGATCTGCCCTTAAAGCCAAACTGGGTCGGGTCAAGTGTTTGGAGGTTCCCAATGTCTGTTAATGAGTTCCATGATGATACGCTCCATAGCCTTGCAGACCAGGCTAGTCAGGCTTATGGGGCGATAGTTACCAGCGTCAGTTGTGGCCTCTCCTTTGTGGAAAGGAATAACCATTGCTGTGCGCCACTCTATGGGCACATAGCCTGTGGAGAGTCTGAGGTTGAACAGCATGTTTAGGTGGGGGGTTAGTTTGTTCTGTAGTTCGTGCAAGACGCAGGCTAGGACACCATCTGGTCCCTTTGATGCCATGTTTTTGGCTTTTGAAAGGGCTGTTTTCACCTGTGAATCTGTGATTTTTGGGACACTACACTTTTTTGGTATTGTTGTGGGCCCTTTTGGAGGTGGGGGGGGTGAAGTTTGCACTGAATCTATCTGCCAGGATGTTGGCAATATCAATGGGTTCAGTATATTTTGTGCTATTTTGCACTAGTTCAGTGCATATCTGTGAGTTGCCACTTAGATTCTTAACATAGCTAAAGAAAGCTTTGTGGTTATCTTTTGAATCCTTGGCTATTATTCTTTCGAAGTTAGCCTTGGATGATTTTATGAGGGACCTCAGTTTCTTACTGATACTGATCAGGGATGTCTTTCCTTCTTGGGATTTGCTTTTTTTCTCCTCCTATTGTATAGCCTGTTTATTGCGGGGGTCCACCAAACTGGTTTCCTTCTCTAAGAGGAGTGAGTCTTGGTTTTGCTAGGGATGGCACGATCCATGCATCCTTGTAGGTGCTCATAGAGTGCATTTGTAAAGGTTTCTCTGCATCTTGGACAGCATTATCCTTTAGCATGGGGGCTGTGAAACTTATCACCTCTGTCTTAAGTAAGGTGAAGTTTTCTTTAGAAAAGTTTTTTACTGTGGTTTCCTTAGTTGGGGGTGGTGGTGGGGTGTGGACATCCAGAGTGATTAGTTTATGGTCTGATCTAACCAGTTACGGGTTGACCTCCGGTGTGGAACACCTGTCGCCCATGTTGGTGATGACCAGGTCCAATATATTTTCACCTCTGGTAGGGGAGTTTATCAGCTGATCTAGGGTGTTTGAGTTGAATTCCAGGAAGCACTGGGCCTAGGAATTTGTAATCTAGTAGTTTTCCCAGTGAATGGCAGGGTAATTGAAATCGCCCAATATCAGGGTGTTCAGTAGGACCTTCATGTTTTCCACCGTCTCCAGAAAGGTGGACTAGTGGTCCTGGGTCATGGAGGGTGATCTGTAGCAGGCCACAATTTGCATTGCAGATTTTCCCAATGTTAGTTGCACATAGATGATCTCAGAGTTATCATGCTGCGCCACTAACCTGGAGGTGTAGGTATCCTTGATGAAGATGGATGCACCCCCTCCTTTTGTGTTTCGGTCCATGTTCTGTGGCTGAAACGTGTGGTATGAGTTGTAGCCCAGTAGTGCTAGGGTGATCTCTGGAGCCTTGAACCAGGTTTCAGTTACTGCACAGATTTCAAAGTTCTCCATACTGAGGAGTGCTTTGAGCATGTGCATTTTGAGATTTAAACTCCTGGTGTTGAGTAGCATAACCCTCAGTTTTTTGTTAATTGTGCTGTTTACAGAGGTGGGTTTGACTTTTGAGCCTTGCCTGATAAAGGCACTATGGGGGCAGCAAGAGCCTTGGCCAGTATTCTAAAGCCTAGGGGTGACAGGTGCAAGTCATCTCTTGCGAAGCAATGTGGCTTGTCGAGCATGTCGTCCCAGGCTGACAGACACTGGATCCCCTTTGAATGACACCAGAAGCTTAGCCAATTGTTTAAATTGATAATTTTTTCATACTGAGGTATCATTCTTGGTGAGGGCAGGATGACACTCAGGGTCAGGGTCATACCAGCCTGAGTTGCATGATCAGAGAGCTCTTCCATGTCTCTTTTCATGTAGTCCAGGGAGGTTTGTCTCAGGTCATTCACACCAACATAAACAATGACATTGTCATATTTGTACTTGTTCTGAAGTGACCTGAGTGCTTGTGTTATGTGGCGGATTCTGGCTCCCGACAGGCAGCTAACAGTAACCTTCTGCTTGTCCAGCCTAGTGAGTGGGACGTCAGTGTGCCTGATTATAGAGTCACCTATTACTAGTGTGTTAGGTATGTTATTTCGCCTTAAGGGCTGTGATTGTGCAGCACACTGATTTTGTGTTTTATGTGTTGTCTGGTTTGTGACGGGAGGTGCAGGTTGTTTGGGTGTCTGCTTTGGCAGTCTCTGATGCTTTTGCAGGTTTTTTATTTAGAACCTCAGAATATGATTTTGTGTATTTATGTCTATTTTTTGCCAGTGCTGTTTTAGTAGGTCTGTGTGCAGCTGGAGGTGTGGTGCAAATGTTAACCTTCTCTTCTTGACTGTCTGTTCCAGTCTTGGGTGGAGACAGCTTAGCTTCCAGTTTGGCTGTATAATTGCATCTCTCGCATATGTTAGTGTTTTGTGGTAGGAGGAGAGGATTCTCTGTATACATGAGGCAGTTGTAACATTTCCTCAGGATACCCAGATTCACCAGCTGGACTGGAGAGTGCAGCTGAAGTTGCCCTTTGGTCATGCCCGAATAGTAGGGTGAGCTGCTTAGTCACTTGGTTGGTGAGTGGTGAATAAAGAGCCTTGCCCTGCTGGGCAATCAGTGTCAGGGTATATTAGTGCTTGCTATTAGGTCTGAGCAAGTGCTGGGCTGTAAGATGCTTTTTGAGTGCTTAGGTTGAGAGTTAGACTAGTTTCAAGGGAATAACTGAAGAGGAGACTTAGTGGAGCCGGGAATAATTTAACCGTAGCTAACTAGTACTGCCCGGTGCGCAAAACCATGCAAATGCTTTTTTAGAGTAGGGGAAATGAAAGAGATAGAAACTAGCCCAAAATGGCCAATAAACTACTAACTTCTGGGCTGGAACTACTCGTCCAAGGACAGATAGGTTTGCTCAAAGCTCCCCTCTCTCACAGGTGAGCAGAGAAACTTCCTTCTATCCAAGTAAGGTATGGGCAACTCAAACTAGTATCACAGCCCTAAATTCAGCACTAGCCTGAAAACTGGGCTATACTAGCTTAGAAAGGCAGGAAACAAGGATTTTTTTTTGTTTGTTTTTTTGAAACGATAAGGCAAAAACAGTAAAAAATACACATAAAACAGCTTTAAACGACTACAAACGATCAGAAAAGGCTACAAAGCCTGCAGACCATTGCATCATCTGGGACAAGACTGCAACAGTTAAATTATTTAAACAAAAAACGTTTTAAAAGTGCGAGCAGGCAAATAAGTACAATATGTGAAAAAAACAAGCTTTTAAATTACAATAAACACTGGAAAATCTGCATTTAGGCAGAAAACAGTTACGTACAGCATGAAAGTACAGAAAACTGATACTTAATCACTCCAAAGTCTCTCTTCTAAGCTAGAAGGCTTGTATCAGTTTAAGGCTTTCTAGTGCTACCTAGTAGGTTAGTTACAGGAAAGATGGGAAACAAGCACAGATGTGGCCTTTTAAACCAGAAAGTTGAAAGAGATGGACAGACTGTCCAAATGGTCAATAAACTACAATTTCTGGGCCAAGAACCTCTCCTCTCATGGTAGACAGGCTTCCTAGTGCTTACCATTCCCACTGATAAGCTAGAAGGCTTTCCTCCAGCACAGAAAGGCTTGCAGGGCTCAGAAGCTTACCAACAGTCCTGGATACAGCAACTCTGTATCTGGACTAGGCTAGTTACAGGAAAGGTGGAAAACAAGTGCAAGTGCGGCTTTTAAACTGGAACATTGAAAGAGATGGGAAAAAACTGCCCAAACGGCCAATAGCTACAATTTCTGGGCCAGGAACCACTCTTCTTGTGGTAGATAGGCTACCTAATGCTTACCACTCCCACTGATAAGCTAGAAGGCTTCCCTCCAACACAGAAAGGCTTGGGCGGCTCAGAAGCTTACAAAGAGTCCTGGATACAGCAAATCTGTACCTGGACTAGACTAGTTACAGGAAAGGTGGGGAACAAGTACAAACGTAGGCTTTTAAGCCAGCAAGTTGAAAGAGATGGAAAACTGCCCAAACGGCCAAATACACTATAATTTCTGGGCCAAAACTCACTCTTCCCATGGAGGATAGGCTACCTAGTGCTTACCACTCCCACCAATAAGCTAGGTGGCTTCCCTCCAACACAGAAAGGCTTGGGGAGCTCAGAGGCTTACTAACAATCCTGGATACAGCAACTCTGTAACCGGATTAGGCTAGTTATAGGAAAGGCGGGAAACAGGCTCAGGTGTGGCTTTCAAACCAGAAAGTTGAAAGAGATAGAAAGCAACTGCTCAAACAGCCAATAGCTACAATTTCTGGGCCAGGGACCACTCCTCTTGTAGTAGACAGGCTACCTGATGCTTACCACTCCCACTGATAAGCTAGAAGGCTTCCCTCCAACATGGAAAGGCTTGGGGGACTCAAAAGCTTACAAAGAGTCCTGGATACAGCAAATCTGTACCTGGACTAGGCTAATAACAGGAAAGGCAGGAAACAAGCGCAAACACTGGCTTTTAAATCAGAAGGTTGAAAGAGATGGAAAAGCTTCCTAAACGGCCAATAAACTAATTTCTGGGCCAGAAACCACTCCTCCTGTGGTAAATATGTTACCTAGTGCTTACCACTCCCACTGATAAGCTAGAAGGCTTCTCTCCAACACAGAAGGGCTTGGGGGGCTCAGAAGCTTACCAACAGTCCTGGATACAGCAAATCTGTACCTGGACTACACTAGTTATAGGAAAGGTGGGGACCAAACGCAAAACGGGCTTTTAACCAGAAAGTAGAAAGAGATGGAAAAACTGCCCAAACGGCTAATAAACTACAATTTCAGGGCCAAAACCCACTCTTCCCATGGTAGATAAGCTAGAAGGCTTCCCTCCAACATGAAAGGCTTGACTAGCCACAGGAAAGGCAGAAAACCAGCTTAGAATTTTTTTTTGTTACAGAAAAGCAGCTAAAACAGCAGTAAATACAATTCAAATTGCAGTGCAGGCCAGCACACCTGAGTGTGTAGCAACACTACGGCAAATACAGTTCAAATAAATGCAATTAAATTAACAAATGACTAAAAAACAAGTGCAGAAGGCAGTAAATTAGAAGGCTACTAACAAGCAGTAATAAGTGCAGAGTAAGAGCGACTGAACAGATAACAGCATGCAGAAGAGCAACTAAGACAGTTGCAGTAGAGCAGCTAAATAAAATATATATATATATATATATATATATATATATATATATATATTTTTTTTTTATTTTTTTTTTAAGGGAGGGAATAGAGCAGGATTAAGGGGCTACAGGGGTTGTTCTTCCCAAATGCTCTCTTTGTACACAGTAGGAGTGCCTGAAATCAGAATATGATCACACTGCACTCAGTTAAGTGAGCAAATGAGATGAGCCCAAAAGGAGTATCCAAATACAAATCTACAAGAGGGGTGGGCAATTTCAAAGCCACCAACATTTACACCAAAACAAGAACAGGGAGGGTGAGGTAGGGAACTAACTGTAGAGAGACAGCCACAACTTCAGTTGAGTTAATATTCAGTGAAAAACACAAATAAATGTATCAAGTAGAGCCACTGGAGTGATCCCCGGGGTGAACTTTCTATTTCCCATCCACTCATCAAGATTTCTCTTGAAGAGGGCCAGTGAGGTGCTCTACTTGACATGTATGGGACGCTTATTTCAGAGCATGGGTGGTCTCTTGGTTATGAACCTGTCCCTCCAGTATGTTCTGTTGATTGTGGTAATGAGGTTGTGGTCTCTGGAGCGTGTAGTACGGAGGGATTGGGATTTCTTTAGATGTAGCATTTCTAACAGAGCTGGGTCACACATGGCTTTGTAAGTCAAGCAGAGATCGTCTCTTAGTAGGTGATACGAGACAGAGAATAGCATATTTAGTTGTACCTGAAGTATTTCAGATGCGTTATGCTGGGCTACTAAGTCTGGAGGTGTGCATATCCTTTATGAATATGGAGACACCACAGCCTTTGGTGCTTCAGTCCATGTTCTGGGGCCGAAAGGTGTGGATTGAGTTATAGCCTGGTAGTGCAGGGGTGCTTTCTGCTGCTTTAAACCAGGTCTCCGTTACAGCACAAATGTCAATGTTCTCCATTTTGAGGAGTGCTTCAAGCAAGTGCATCTTGAGATTTAGACTTCTAGCATTGAGCAACATGACCCTCAAATTGCATTTATTTATAGCTATTCTGGTGGTAATTTGGTCTTTGGAACATCACCTAAAAAAGGCACTATAGGGATAGCAAGAGCCTTAGCCAATATCTGAAAACCCAGGGGTGACAGATGCAGGCCATCTCTGGCAAAGCACTGAGATCTATCAATCATGTCGTCCCAAGCAGACAGATACTGGATCCCCTTAGAATGACACCAGAAACTTAGCCAATTGTTGAAGTCAATCATTTTCTGCTTGTACTGCGGTATCATTCTTGGTGATGGTAGGATGTTGCTCAGGACTAGGGTCATACCTGCCTGGGTCACATAATCCAAGAGCTTCTCCATCTCTCTTTTCATGTAGTCAAGGCAGGTGCATCTCAGGTCATTCACACCCACATGGACAGTGACAGAGTCATACTTATACTTGTGGTGTGACCTGAGTGCGTGTGTTGTGTAGGATTCTGGCACCTGATAGACAGCTGACTATTACCTTCTCTTTATTCAACCTAGTGAGTGAGACGTGTACCCCACTATCAAGTCGCCTATGATTAGTGTATTGGGCAAGCTGTTTTGCCTTAGGAGCTTAGGTTGAAGGGCACACTGTGTAGGTGAACTATGTGTCTTGTAGTTTCTGCTGTGTTTTGGTGATTGAGTGCATTTCTGTCTTGGAGGTCTCTGCTGTTTGGGTAGATTTCTATTGAGAGCCTCTGTGAAGGTGGGTATGTGGATTGTGTTTTTATGTGAGAGCTGTGATGGTGGGTGTTCTGGAGGGCTATGTGCTGCATGTGGTGTGGTGGGGTCTATATTATGTGATCGAAGAATCTCTTCTTCAAACACAATAATCGCTGTAAAACGCCAACGGCCACATCCTCAAATTCTTTTCTTGGGAAAAAAATTCAGTTGGCTATTATCAGGAATTGCCCTTTTCTTCAATGTGCAGCAATTTCAGAGTTGGTATAGTTAGGGGGTGTGAGGGCACAGCCCCCCACTTGATTTGTGTTTTTTATTTTACGGCCACATTCATTTTTTCCTGAGGAAAAAATTCGAGGACGTGGCCATTTGTGGTTTACAGCATTCGCTGTACATGTGTCGATTATTATATGTTCGAAGAAAAGATTCTTCAATCACATAATATAGACCTGGTGTGGTACAGGTGTTGACCTTCTCCTTTTGACCAGCTATTCAGATCTTGGCTTGAGAGTGCATGGCTTCCAGTTTGGATATACAAGTGCATCTCTCACAAGTCTGAGTGTTGGGAGGTAAGAGGAGAGGGTTGTCTGTGTACATGAGGTAGTTGCTACACTGCCTCAGAATGCCCAAGTTCACCAGGTTAATAAGGAGAAAGCACAGGGAACTGACCTTTAGATATGCCAGGAGGGATGGTCATTATTACTAAGTACTGGAGCGGTTTCCTTATATATACCTTTTACAGGAAAAATGTCATTCAAGGTGGAGTCTGTACAGAGCACTGCCAAACACTTGAGGAGAAACTAATACATAGACCTTGAAAATTTAAGGATGAAGTATTTAGACAGATATTCTGAAGTTAGAAAGAAATCAGGCAGTACTTACTGAAAAATAAAGAATTGGCGTGTCAAGAATGATGAAAAGAGGGGAGTTGCATGAATGGCTACTGCCTGGTTACTACTAATGCTGGTTTCAGCACAGCTTCACTCTGTTGGGATACAATACTCATTTGCTTCTTCTCTCACCAGAAGCAAAATGTTAGCACCAATCCCAAGAAGAGAAGCAGGCTATGGCCTGTTTGGTGATCCACAGTCTTGTCCCAGATGATGCAAGGGTCTGCAGGCTTGTAGCCTTTTTCTGGTAGATGCCTCGAATAGCAACCAGACCAATCAAGTACATTAAGCACAGACACACACTCTCCAACCAGAAAGATTCAGGAATCAAATGCACTCTGCTCCTACTCTCACCAGGATCGGAATATATGCAGATTCCAAGCTTTCACCTATAAGGCAGTCATTAAGCTTTCTGGTGATCAGCAGAATCCAGAAAATAATGTAACTGCACTCCTTTTCTCACCAGGGAGAACAGAAGCACTGATCCCAAGATGACTACTGAGAGGCAGAATGTGGGCTCTCCAATAACTGGTGGTCTTGCAATAGATGCTTAATGGTAAGATGAAAAAAATGGTTTATCCTAAACACTGCACTAGAGGAGTTAGATGTGAAAGAAGGCAACTTAAGTTTTACCTCTCTAAAAAGTTAAGTTTTAGGGGAGAGTCACTATTTTTAAAGCAGCAAGATAGACTGAAAGGGGGTGGTCACTTTTGTATTCTGGTACTATGGAATACAGTAGGATGGCCAATAAATTTAAATAATTGAAGGGGAGTGATTTCACAAAATGATAATTTTGTGCTTACTCACACCAGCTAGTAAAAGCAGAGAGGAAATGAGATATATGGTCAAATTAACATAAGAGGCAGGCAACTAGAAAGACAGTGGTGTTTAAGAACACAACAGTAACAAAGTCGGAGGATGGGAAAAATTTCTGTATGACTCAAGAGACAGAGCTGTAGTCTCTTTTCAAGTTTTAATATGCATTTAAAAGCAAAATACAAGTAAAATGCAGTGTAAAGAAAACAAATCACAGTATACAAATTAGAAAAAGGCAATAAAGTAATACAAAATGCAACAAATAAAAAGCAGACTAACCTTTCCCTCACAGCAAACTGTAGCAGAGTCTGGGTGAGCCTTTCCAGTAAATAACTGGCCCTTTAGGACTTAATTAGTCCTCTTAGTTTCTTGTTTAGTTTAAGTAAAGAGCTTCTACCATTATGGGTGGTGGTGTTCCTGATTTTAGCCATGACTTTTTTCCTTTTGTTTTATGCCCTAGTAGGGTTAGGTTTCCATCAGTGTGGTTTGTTTTGGCTTACTTCTAGCAGGTACAACAGTCTGTATACAGGAGATGGGTACAGACCATTCTTTGCAAAGCACTGTGGTCCATTAACCACGTTTTCTCATTCTGATAAATATTAAATCTCCCTGGAAAGACACCAGAAACTAAGGTAATCATCTCCTGTTCATATTGTGGCATCATCCTTGGTGAAGGTGGAATGCTGCTCAATGTAAGACATACACCTGTCTGTGACACATTCAGTAAGAACAGCAATGTCTCTCTTCATATAGTCCGGAAAAGTATGTCTCAGGTCATTAACTCCCACATGGACTATGATAAAATCATACTGGCACCCATGTTGTAGCGACTTGAGTGCATGTATAACTTGGCAGAACATGGCTCTGGATAAACAACTTATTTTCTCCTTCTTCAGTCTGGTGAGTGGAGCATCTGTGTGTTGCATAAAGGAGTCCCCTATGACAAGAGTCTTGGGTAGTGTGTTGGCTTGCTTTATGGGCTTTGCTCTTGGGGCTCCACTGGATGTAGGAGAGTGTGTGGTGTCTGATGTTGCTTTTGGTGAGTACTTGGAGATTGCTGAGGGTAGGCATTACTGTTTAAAGGCTTAGGAGGTGTTTGAGGTTTGTGAAGATTGCTTTTTAGTGCCTCAGCATAGGTTGGTATATGTGCGTGTTGAACACTATGTATGGTGGATGTAGTGTGTGTACTCTTGACAACCTTGTTTGTATGCAAGAGTATTGTCTCAAGTTAAATTGTTTATGTGCATCTCTCACATACTTTGTCTTTAAGGATTAAATGGTTGTCTGTAAACATGAAATAATTGCTATATTGTATCAGGATGGCCATATCTACCAAGCTGGCTATGGAGAAATTTGGAAATTGCATATCCATGCTGTCTGGACGCTACCAAGAGTACCAGAATTTGTCAAATATTTGGGATGCACGACTAGGCTTAATGCGGCCCATGTAGTCATTAGTACATACTTATGAACCTAAGAATCTAAACCATACTAGTCAATGAGCTCTGAATGAATGAAACTGCATCTTTGTCATTTAAACTTGCCAACGTTCAACAGGGCAATCAGTATTTCAGCATTTGGTACTGAAAATCACTGTTGATATAGTTTCTGTTGGCATGCAAGTAATGATGCAATGTGTGATCTTTTTCTGTTTTCATTGCAACTGTAAAACAAATGAGTTAATGTATTCAAGTCAGCAGGATGTTTTTTTCAAATGTTTTCATTGGGTTGAAAGTTTTTTCCTGTAGCAGATTGAAGAATCAGCAATTTGAGACCTGGGGTACAAAGCAGAAGCCCATAATTATTGTATGCCATTAAAGTACAACATTCATTGAAAAAAAACATATAGAGTGTTAATTCTGTGGCTAGATTATAGATATTCTTGGGGTCTGTGCACTATTACTGCAGAATAAAATATGTGACATTTTTGTTTGGAACTGTCTGCATCATTAACACATCAACTTTCCTCTGTAAAAGCACCTTAAACAAAATTCAAAAAATAAGCTTAAGATCTCATTTTGGCCTACAAAAGGGTTGAGTGGCACCCATGGAGTAAAATGAATTATTGTGGATATCTACTGTCAAGTTTATATCACTGACAGAGAGGACAGGAGATGCAGGTTATAGGTTTTCCAGGGGCCAAGTCTGAAAGGATAAATGGAAACATGCAAGTATACATTTCAAAGGCAGATGAGGAATACATAGTGTATTCAATCTTAGTAATCCTAAGCAGAAAAGACAGGTCACATCTCACAATTCTCATAATTGTGCTATGCCAGTCACATGCATTAATTCTAAATTCTTGACCATAATACCTCTACAGAATTGCTCCTCGTACCATCCACCACCATTTCTCTGAGATGAAATTCCCATATGGTCCCTGAAATTACAGTTGTGTAAAACTTTACGGTACTAGTAGATATCCTTCTCTTCACTGTTGCAGTATTCATAATCAATGGGATCTCCTGCCAAGGGTAGCCCTACATACTGGTCAGTATACCAAAACCTCCAACATTGCATTGTCATATGTCAGACGTATTCTCCCCACATCAGCATAGGGCATAAAGGTGACACATGTCTGCTCCAAACTCAGAACTGAAGTGGACCTGGAGAATTACAGCCAACCAGTGATGGGAGTAACGTGTTACTGTAATATATTACATTTTTTACCAACTAGTAATATTAGGCATTACTTTTCAATATAGTAATGCAATCAGTCATTGTCGATGCTGGTGTGAATGACGCGATCACACCTCTCTGGACTAACATGAAAGAGACTAAAGGAGCTCTCTGAGCATAGCCCAGGCTACTGACTCTGACCTTGAGTGGCAGCATCTTAAGAAAGAATGATGCCACAAACAACATGAACAAGATGATCAATTTCAACAATTGGCTTAAAATTGCAAAGGTGTCATTCAGGGAATCAATGCCTGTCAGCTTGGGATGATAAGCCGACACAGCCGATGCAAAAGGCTTGGGCCTGGGCCCCCTGGTCACCTGGGATGGGGCTTCGGGCTCTATATTGAGCTCTTGCCTTTTTTAGGCAAGGCTTTTTTAGACCAAAAACCAAAGACAGAGCCACCTCCATGATAAGACACTAAGAGTAATGCTACTCAACACCAGAAGTCTAAGTCTAACACCAAGAGACACACACACTTACTATCTCCTGGAGTATGGAACATCTCGATATCTGTGCATTAACAGAAACCTGGTTCAGGGCTCCCACAGCAGCACCCAGTACCTCATAACTCATACCATGCTTTTTTCCCCCCAAAAAACTTGGACAACCAGGAAAGGAGATTGATATTCATATTCATCATTACCCACACACCTGGTGTTGGTGGCAAAAGCATCAGCATCAGAGACCATGTGCAACTAACAACAGTAAAGGTAAAACTGCTTCCAATTTATAGCCTGCTACACCACACCACCCAACCCCAGAAACCTCACTGGCCTTTCTGAACACTGGAAAATGAATAGGTCTCTCCAAACACATATATATTGGCGCTTTAACTACCCAAACATAGGACTGGGAGCATTCTAGCTCCTCTCCACATCCAAATTAAAGGTTCTAAATTTATTTATAAACTCAAAATGGAATGGAACAACTTGTCTCCACTCCACAAGGAAAACATACTGGACCTGATCATCACCAACATGGGGACTCTAATAAAAACTATACAATAGAGGAGGAAGCTACTATAATTCCAGAAACCAGTCCAAAATGACAAAACAACAATACACAAACAACAATAACATACCAACCTAGCCAAGGTTCAGCTGAAAGAACTCCCCCTCCCCACCAAAAGGGCAAATATCTATCCCCCAGCAGAGTGCTGCCCCCCCTGATCCTCAGATGCTCAGGTAAGAGCCGCCTTCCCTCCAAAAAAAAACAGCCATCAATGGGACAGGCCGGTGTCCCGGCCGGGGCCCTACAATGAACTCCAAGAGAGCTAAACAAAAACATAAAACTACTGTTCAATCTCAGCCTTACTACAGGATCTGGTTGATTTCTTGGAAACAGTCACCAAGACCATTGGCGAGGGAAGGGTGGGTCCACACAGCCTGGACCTCGCAAAAGCCTAAGATACATACCCCTCCCCTCGGGCATTATAGATAAGCTCACCAGCTTAAATACCCCCTATATGTCTAGATGATTTGCAAACTGGCTCAAGGACCAGAACCCCACATGGTAGAATTGCTGGAGCCATGTCAGATTTTACTAATCATACCAATCATGAAGGGATTCACATCTAGATCAGGGGTGCCTCTTTACTCATCTCTCCCTCATCAGGCCCATAATTGAGTACAATGTTTGGGATGATGCATCTTAGACACCACACCTGCAGCAACTGGAAAAGACCCAAAAGTACCTCACCAAGAGGATCAAGTGGCTCAACAGATGCCATATGCTGCCCGTTAAAAAAACTCCAGTTCTACTCAGTGGCATACCCGCCTGTTCAGAGGTGATCTGTGCATTAATAATTCCACTGAAAGCAACCCAAGAGTAAGAAACCCACACAGCAAAGAAAAATAAAATCAGGAAAATAAGGAGGACACATTGGAGACCCTCAGATCACTACTCCTTCAAATCCCAAATCCCAGTAGGCAGAGTCAGAGTCCCTCTCTGACTCTCTTCAAGAGGAATCTTGATGAGTGGATGGAGATTGAGGTTACCGAGGTTTATCACTGTGTCACTGTTAGCAGATAGAGGCACAGTATACCTTTCAAAAAAAAAGCAATAAAAAAAAAAAATAAATTTATGGGTGAAAGCCAAACACATTCTGGCTAGACTTATAAATGCCCTAGGGCAGATAGCCTAGTATGAACCTATGAACCTATAACTATAATAATATAATATAAGTAATAGTAATGTTACTTTTTTTAGTAACTAGCAATGCAAATGTACATTACTTTTTGCGTTACTTAGTTTTGCTTAATCAGGTAGGAGGGTTGAAAGGTCCATAACAATAGGTCCCTCCCTCCCACATTTCCTTACAAAAACATTTCCCCCGACTCTTTCCTGCCATCTGTGGTCACCAAAACACAGGTTAATGCAGTGGGTAGCTAAGACTGGCAGTTCGTACCGGGCAGCAGATTTCAAAAGTACTAATTCTTTTTTTAAATTAAACAACTTAAGTACCACAGCGGTGGCAGAGTCTTCTCCTTTAAGGAGGAAGAGCATGTGTCCATTGTCGCACATATGCACGCACCCCACCGCGGATGTAAACTAAAGTAAACTGCAAAATCATTCCACACTTGCACGTGAAATTTCAAGTAGGCAATCCTGGAGGAGAGAAGGTAAGTGTGTGTGTGTGTGTGTGTGTGTGTGTGTGTGTGTGTGTGTGTGTGTGTGTGTGTATACTGACATAGTTGAGTGAGTTGAGTAAGCCTACTAAGCAAATGGTAATAATTTAAGTCAAGATTCAGCTACGTTATTCTAAGCTTTGTTTCATCTCTGTGTTCCCTGTGAGATTTATTGTTCTCTGGAATCATGGTTTCTAACAGTATGGAAATTTGTCACTGACAGAGGATTCGACAGTGGGTGTGAGGAGTGAAAATGTTTCTCTTCACACCTTGGAGAGGCACTGACCACACAGGTAAAACTTTTCCGGCCATAAAAAAAAATTTGAAAAGGCTCTTATTTTAACCTGGAAAAGTTTAAATGACTTGGCAGTGTAAAACAAAGACACTGAATGTAGTCATTTGGCTGCAAATGATTTATGCAAGTTTATGGCTAGAATGCAGTTAAGTACACAGTATGACCTGTTTATATTTAGATCATTTTCACAAGCAAATAAATATCATAAATACAGAGTGTAATAAAGTCACCATGCAGCTAAGCGTTTTTGTAATTTGAAGGGCTTTTGAATTAAATGATGCTAATGAAGTGTATTTATGGGGTTGGATTAGTAATTGCATGTTTAGAAAACAGACTGGCAATTAGCATTTTCAGCTGGAAAAACTATTCTGTGGTATTTTATGTCAGTTCAGTTTGAGAGTTTCAGTGTTTGCTTAAAGTTTTTGATCTGAAAAACAAGTTATTTTCCTCTTAGCGTTGTACTTGCAAAAGGAGGTGGGGATGTTGGAACAGCCAGCCTGAATCTTTGAAAAAGTCTGTTTCTTGCACGTTGTCTCTAATTTCTGGGTGAAGAAGGCGTGGAATTTTTTTCTAACTTGTGAGAGAGTAATATGTCATGTTGTATTAGTCATAATGGGAAATTTAGTTTTCAGGTTCCTTTAAAAATTCATGTGAACTTGCTTTTTTTCCTGTTGACTGCATAATATGAATATGTTGAGCATGGGGAAAAACATGCAGGTTGCGCAACTGTCTATGCTTAACTGTATAGTCTGTTCGCCTTTATTTTGGAGTATAATTTATGATCTGTTTCAAATGTTGGTGACAGATTGTTCTTCGGCTTTATTTTGGAGTACAGTTCTCGATTTTCAGGAGATATTGGGTAATTGCTTTTCTTTTTTTTTTTTTTTTTTTTTTACAACTGTAGTCTGCAATGTAGGAGTAATGCTTTTAGGTTTATAATAAAATATCAGTACGTCAGCTGGACTTAGCCATATTAGAAACATGCTTTGTAAGTGTGCTGATAGGTAATTTGTGAGGTATAGATAGAATGATTTCAGTTTGGCTTATTCAACAGAGAAGGGAGATAGGAAAAGTTACAGAAAAGGCATGAGATGTGATAACGTTTAGTTCTGCTTTTTCATTTATTATACATCCCTTTTCTCTCCACATCTCTTGCACTTCCTTCTCCTTTTTATCCCTGTTCTGTCTGCATGTGTCTCTTATGTTTCTCTGTCTTCTTTCCATGGTATCCTTTCCTGCAGCTGTTCACGCTCCTCTAACATTTTCATACCTCTCTATTTAATGATATGCTGCTATCCCTGTAGCATAAACCATCACAGTCTTTACGGCTACATCTTATCCAAAAGTTCTGCTATGCATAATTTCATTTTCAGTCGATGTTTTGACTTTGTAAACTGCTTCTTGAACTGAATGTTGTAGCATATTTTTTCATCTGTAAATATGTATTTTTTTTTTTTTTGCATAGCCTTGTATTTGTAAATGTTTTGTTTATTTTATATGTGATTCACCCGAGCTGTGAGATCAGTGTATTCCAGTAGACAAATATAAATAGGTAAATAAAATACTGAGAAATTTGTAGCCACTGACTCCTGCTTTGAACTTGTAGGAATCTACTTATTCATCTAAGTTAATTTTAAATATTGGTAGGATTTTATATTGTCAAATATGTAGGGGAAGTTTGTTCCACAGGTGAGGAGGACACAGTTATGAAAGTATCCCTGAATGAGGACTGAGGACTGGTTGATATGTTTTTATTTACTGCTTTTGTTCACTGAGAGAAGTCCGACTGGACAGAGGAGCCATTTTCAACAAAGGCTCGGGAAGAAAGGTTAGTGTACAAACTGCAGTAATAGAGAGAACGGCACTAACATTTCAAAGGTAGTAGCCTGTACAACGTTTTCCAAACAGAGGAAGAACTGCATTTCAAATTTGATAAAAATAGACAGCCATATTATTTCTATTCTTAGCAGAAGGCAGAATGTCGTAAAAGCAGTATATTGGTGAGTAAAAGAAATAGAAGACAAGGGTAGTTTAGGATGGAGTATAACAAAAGGGGGGAGTAGATTAGTTACAGTGCAGGTAGGAGGAGGAGGTGGTGGGACTTGAATAGAGTTACAAGGGCTGAACAACTTTCTGAAAGATACTACTATGCATTTCTTGGCATTTAGTATTAAGTACTATATCTGTGTCAACCCTTCTTGGAGAATATTAGTGTTAGTGATGGTGGGGGAATTCTGACTATTCCTAATTTGCAGTTATCTGCAAATTTTGTCAGCAAGGGCCAATGACATTGTAGAGATGAACTATCCAATTGTAACTAAAGTCTCATTTGTGAGCCAGCAGGCTATCCACCAGGCAGCATAAGGATTTCTGCCTATCCTCCTGAGTTTGTCAACAACGCCCAGGAAGGGTATTGTTAAATGTCTTGGCCAAGTCAAGGTAGGCAGTGTGAACCATTTTTGCCCTCATCCATTACTTTGATGACCTTATCAAAGAAGTCCACGGGGCTGAGTAGGCATGACCTGCCCTTGAAACCAAACTGGTTTAGGGTCTGTGTCTGGAAGTTTCCTATCTCATTATCGATCATTTTCATGATACTTGTTTCCATGGCTTTGAGCAGCGAGACTTATGGGTCTATAATTTCCAGGGACTGTAGATGGCCCACCTTTGTGCAGAAAGATGATGGTTGCTGTTTTCCATTTGTGAGGCACAAAGCCTGTTTGGAGGCTACAGTTAAATAGTGATTCCAGAGGGCCTGATATGTTGTGTTTCATGCTATTTAGAAAACTGCCTAGGATATTGTCGGGGCCCATTGATGCAGTGTTCTTGGTCTTAGACAGAGAATTGAAGACCTGTTCCCAGTCACAGAGTAGTTCCAGAATGTTTCAGGGTTAGCTAGGATTCCGGGTTTTATTTTTACTTCAAAGGAGTCAGTTTTGTTGTCTGATCTTACCAACGAAGAAATTATACTTGGGGCTGTGCAGCACTTTCCATGGTCGGCATAATGACACAGTCTGATCCAGGGAGTCTGAGGTTACAAATTCCAGAAATCTTTGTGGTTGCATGTTTAGTGTCATACAGGATTTCCCCTTTAATAGTGGAGTAATTAAAGTCACCAATGAATATGGTATTGGGTTGGATGGTGAGTATCTCCAGAATGCTGAAATATGTTTTATAGGTTTCCTTTGTCATAGAGAGGGACCTGTAGCTTGCAAGGAAGTGGTACAGGAGTTTGCCTATGGTGATTTGAACATGGGAAATCTCAACTGCAACATTGTTTGACCAGTCTGGTGGTATATTTATTTTTGATGTAAACCGATCCACTTCTACTTTCCGTCCCCTGCCTGTAAAGTATCTGGTTTAAATGTGTAGAAGGCATTATTGCCTTGCACTGCTGGGGTGCTCTCTATAGCTTTAAACTATGTCTCAGTGACTGCCCGGCATCAGCACTCTCTAGGGTGATGACAGCTTGCAGGGAGTGGAGTTTCTTGTTTAGATTCCTGGCATTAAGTAGCAAAATCTTTAGATTTTCTGGGTTTTGATTTACTATGTTAGAAGGATTTTCAGTTTGGCATTATCTAAAAAAGGTCAACATTTGAAAGCCTAAAATGGAGTGGTGAAGACCATCCCTGACAAAGCAATGTAGTCACTGTGGCATGCAGAACAGTTTTGAATGGCACACTGAGTGGACAAGAATTGAATTAATTGAATTGAGAGTGAGTAATGCATTCATGAAAGCAGAAGTGACTATGTGAGAGATCAGAGAGAAAGAGTGAGTGAACATGTATGAAAGCAGAATCAACTGTGTGCGACAGATCAGACAGATGTATGAAAGCTGACGAGTGTGTAGGTGAGAGAGCGGAGAAAGAGTGAGTGAATACATATATATGAAAGCTGAAGAGAGAGTGTGTATGACCGATTGGAGAGAAAATGTGCAGTTTGTTGTAAACTGACTGAGTGAGTGTGAAGCAAGTGTTGCCAGTTTAGCGATTTGACTTGTTTGGTTTGACTTATTCTCAGGTTGGGGAGAGAGGGAATCTATTCGTATCTTCTTTTTTAAAACTCAAAAACTCTAAAAATATAAGATATGTTTCTGCAGAGGGAAAACAAAGTGTAACACATGAAAATTGAGTTCATACTGTATTTCTTCAATTTTTTTTTCTGGTTGCTTGAGTTTCCGGTTCACTGAGCGCTTACTGTACTTTGGAATCTGGGGGTTTCAGAAGATCACAACTTACTTCTTAGTCTCACAGAGATGAACTATCATTTTTGTCATCTACTCCCTTTGAGCCTTAGTAAATTGCATTGCAATCTTGGAGCTGAATGTAAAGGCTTTTTTCAAAATAGTGACTTAAGGTTGATGATCAGTGCCTGCTTGATCAGGTCTACCATAAATGTAGTCATTGAATTTGGAACATGTGAAAACAACTGCTAAAAGATCTTTTAATGTAACAATGGTAATTTAATTATTCAAGGGCAGCAGGCACTGAATTTGTAGATGTAAACTTCTTTGCTGGTAGCAACCTCTTCATTAGTTACAGTTCTCTTTAATCCTCTTCATTAGTTACAGTTCTCTTTAATGTGGAAATATTCAGACGATTTTTACTTCTGCAGAGATTGTGCTTATTGTTGGATTGTAATGACAGATGTTTGAGTGGCCTTTTATGGTTGAAATTTTATGACATGAGTAGTAGTTAATAACTTTTGGAAGAGTATGTAAAATAAATGCTGAGACACAAACTATGCTTATAGCCACTCTCCCCTTGAAATTATGTCACGTTGCATTTTGCAGGTGTTGCTGGATACCCCCCGAATGTTGATTCTCAACCATGATGTACTACACTGTGATTGTGGCAGAAATGCAATGCAATACTGCTCAAACCGAGATACATAATGCAACTAAATTTATTGTGGGGCTGAAAAAAACACAAATATCAGGTGATTCTTGACAGTCCTCCACTAAGAAGGTCAGTAAGATGTTTGTAGTATTTTCCATGCATCATACGATAATACAGAAGGAAGACTGACATCTTAAGTACATGGTTGCAGTACAACAGGTGTCAGACCCTGCAACAACAGCAGCAGCAGAAGGCAATGGTAGCTAGCAGAAGCTAAGCAATGTATGAGCTTCAGATGACCCACGTGCAGGTTCATCCAGTTCCTGCATGGCAAAAAGGAGCAGAACTTTGCCTTTGAGTTTCTGCTCATCACTGTCCATCCATCGCAAATGGAACTGTGCATGCACTCTGCTAGCCAGAATAAGCTCTTCACGCTCCAGAAGGTGATTGAACCAACCCTCACTGCCTTTAAGAAGAGCATCAACTAGTGGCACAACAAGCTTCACAGACTGCCTGACTTTGGACAATTTGTTTTTCAGGCACGTAATACAGTCCACTTCACTTAACCACCAACTTGTACAAAAGCCGCTCAAGCCGTAACTCCTTGAAACTACTCAATTTATTTTTATACTAGGTTTCAAAGCATATATATGTGCTACTGCAGCAACCCTATTTCATTCCGCTTTCACGAAATACAAAACCATTCCAAAAAAAAAACTACTGCAATAATAAATAAACATTGTAAATGCAATATTAAAATCATGAAATACCATCATGAATGCATTTCACTTAGAAATTCGACCCTTCTACATTAAAATGTTAAAATGGCACGTAATGATGGAGATCAGGATTCCCATGAAGCTTTTCAGCTCTGCCTGCAGGATGTCCACAGCCATTGCCAGGGGCTGCATTGCTTGCACAAACTCAAAGGTAATTTTCTGCAGGCCTGAAGATGGCAATTCAAATCTGTTCAGATATCTCATTCAGAAAGTCTTCACCCAGAGTAGCAATAAGGTGAATTCTCACCATCCCATAGAAAGTGGAATTCCATCATGTCACATTGGGAATAATCAATGCCAGATCACACTTATTTTGAACCACCTCAGCAGCTTGGGTGCTGCGTCTAGCCTTGTTCCAAGCAGCATAGCATTTGGCCATGGTGCTTCTCATCATCTTTTTATACTGTGCATCATTACAAGCAGATTCATCATCGTGCATGGCAACTAGATTCAATGTTTGTGCTGCACATCTCAGATAGGAAGGCAGTGAATAGGTGTTTTTGCTTTTCCCTGACTGACTCAGCACGGCTGTCACGCTGTTGTAAATCACTTCACCGTCATCATCCTCATCTTGGGACAGAATGTGTGTAGTCTCACCTCTCTCACATTCCAAGAAGTCAGTGAAAGCCTTTACAAAATTGCTGCCATTGTCAGTAATTGTCACACACTTTTTGATCTATCTTGTACTTGATGTGAATGTTCTCAAGAGTTGATGCTATGAGATAGTAGGTATGCCTCCCCTATGATCTGCAGCATGACAAAGCAGCTGACTATCTTTGAAGTGTGTCACAGTTGATCTAGTGGGCAGAGATGCCAAAGACACTACAATTCTGATGGGTCCAAATGTCAGCCATAGTGCAGTTGAAATGCTTGGTATGGTTTCCATCAGATTCCCTTTCATATCACTGAACTGTTTTCTCCACTTGTTCATTGTGTAGCCATTGTGAATAGCTAAATAAAGTGATATTTTGCTTGACTTTGTTGTGGTCAACAGTCTTGTTAGCCCTATATGACATTTTCTGTAAGCATTTTTGCATCCTCACCATTAACTTTAGCAGATTAGCCTAGTGCATGTTGTTGAAAATTTGATGGGTTGTAACTTATGGGTCTTGTGTTGCTGGCTGTGTGCATTTTGGTTTAAGTATTAAATTGTGACTCTCTGACTATAAAGATTAATATGTGGGACTTTGTAAACTGTAAAATGCTATTCATCATTATTGTAATACTGTATATACAACATTAATACACTCGTATTCATGTGCAGTAAGCATGTATTCCTCACACATATACTGTTTGAGTAAATTTGAATATGAGAAGTGATAAACTATACTTATGTAAAAGTAACTAGTTACTTTAGTTAGTAACTAGTAATAGTAATATATTAAATTTTTTAGAAAAAAGTTTTTTCTTTCGGCTTTTCTCGGTTAGGGGTCACCACAGCAGAACTCCGGTCCTCTAATGATTGGCAGTCGATTTTTACGGTACCAAGGTGCCAGCCCGACATCCAACCTTCAACGAAGGCATGCCCATACACGCATGTCTTTCGAACGCCACTCGACCACGGGAGGACATGCAGACTCCACACAGAAGGCTCTCCAGCAAAGAATCGAACGGGAGAACCTCTTGCTGTGAGGCGACAACGCTACCGCTGCACCACTGCGGCTTATTACTTTTTTAGAAAAGTATTAAGTAATATTACTTTCACTTAAAAATAACCAGTAACAGTAACTTATTACTTTTATAAGTAACTAGCACAACACTGGAGCCAACCCAGGAGAATATTTATATCCAAGAAAACAGGAGATGCTTAATGACAAAGGCAAAGACCCCTTGGCCAGTAACATGCTCCCAACAGAAATAGAGAAGAAAAGAAAAAGACGAAAAAGAAGTAGGTAGGAAGGGCGGAATATTGAAACAGTGAAAAGAAGGACATGTATTATAGTAAGATCTTATACAACTGCACTATGTCCTTCCACATCACTGGTACAATATTTATAAGCAATGGAAGAGTACAAAGGCTACTGTAAGGAGTGAGAGGAGGAAACGAGGAGGAACCTTACACAAACCCACGAAAGACAGATTCATAGACTGTTACTAGGCTAATGACCCGGGGGGGGGGGGCTTTCTAAGCCTAGCCAAGTTTTCCCAAAAGAATAATGTCTTGTACCCAAATAGGACATTGAAGGCCAGGCATTTATAAGCTACCACTGCCCATAAGGGATATGGATGCCAGGCTCAGTGTAAATTTCCTGTTCCCCATCCACTTGTCTAGGTTGTGCTTAATTTCCGTAATAGACAAACTCAGTTTCACATGGATAGGAATCCTGTTCCATAAGAGGGACAGTCTCTGGGACACATCTGTCACTCCAGCATGTACTGTAAGTCACAGGAAGAAGTTAGATCCCTAGATCTTGTACTTCTGGCACTGTTCGACTTACAAATATGTAGGATATTCATGATTGTTGGGTTTGCAGATGCCTTGTAAACCAGGCACAGATCACCCCTCAGCAATCTATAAAAGAATGAGTACAGGAAAAGGGCTTTAAGGTGCTCTGTATAAGGTAGGTTTCTTACACCTTGCATTCTTTTTGTAAGGAACCTCTGAGGTCGATCAAGTTGCTGATTATACCTGGTCATGTACATACCAAAGGGAGCATTGTACTCTATGACTGGTCTGAAAAGGGCAGAGTACAGTAAAATTAATAACCTCTTTGGACCTAGATGCCATGCCCTTACTTATAAGTTGCACAACATAAAAGGATTTCCTCACTACTGTGGCCACGTGGTGGTCAAAGGTAAGCTACTGTATGTGCATACCGAAATCCCTGACCACTGGGTCAGTTTTGGGGGGCATTAACATGGTAATTAGTCAGGATACTTGACTTCCCAATGGGTACAGTTATGTAGTTCTTGGCACTAAGTTTAAGACCATGGCTTTGGCACCATTGGTTAGGCAAAGATGGCCTACTTGAACAATTCTAGTATTTACAGGGGAGTTGACAACCCCCAGCTTGCAATCATCTGCAAACACAGTCAGCCATAAACCTTCAGAATCTGCTTCCAGTTCAGTGAAATATATGCCAAAAAGGAGCAGGTCCAGTACCAAGCCCTGGGGGACTCTGCTAGTGAATGGCCTCTGTGAAAGTGGCCTCACCTATTTTGACCTCCTGGGTCCCATCAGTAAGCTAGCCGGCTATCCAGCAGGTGAGTAAAGGGTTTATATCTAATTTAGTGACCTTGTCTAGAATTCCTGAGTGGGGTATTGCATCAAAAGCATTAGCCAGATTGAGGTAACTTGTGTGCACAGTTTTGTTGGTGACCCTTTCAAAGAATTCCAACAGATTTAATAAGCATGGCCTTCCTTTAACAAAGCTGAACTGTGACAAGTCCAGCATTGCAGGTTACCTTTGTCCTCATTTACCATGTCCATGGTGATGCTTTCCATGAACTTACATACGAGTTGGTCAGGCTCATGGGCCTGTAGCTACCCAGAATGGAGGCTGGATCTCCTTTGTGCCGGGAAATTAGTGCAGCCATCTTCCATTCCTTGGGCAGAAAACAGTACTGTAGTCTCCAGTTGAAAAGTGATTCAAGTGTACCAGAGAGGTCATGTTTCATGCTATTTAGTAAGCATCCCAGGATGTTATTGAGGCCCACTTGTGCAGTGTTTTTGGTCTTGGAAAGTGCATTGATATTGATGACCTGTTCCCTAGTAATGGTTGGGGTGGGCTGTGGTATGCAGTATTTTCTTTGGATTATGGGGGGGGGGGGGGTTTGAGCTAAACCTGTCAGTGAAAAGGTTGCCAATAGCCACAGCTGCAGTGCGGGTGATGCCATTTACAATAAGTTCTGCTCATTGTTGCATATTTCCCTTGGGATTAGCCTTGGCAAAATCCACCCTGGCTCTAGAAATGACATCCAACTTGCAATGTTTAGTGAAGGTGTGCATACAAAACCAAGTACCAGCTTCAAGGACTGAACTGGTGTCCAAACCTTTGAAGAAAGCCCCAGAGGAGGCCACTGCCCTGGTAGAATGGGTCTGGGACAGAGGCAGAAAGCTGTTTACTAAAAAAGAAATAAAAGGAAATGCCTTTTGAAATCCAAGAAAAGGTTTCCTTAGAAACAGCCAAACTCAATGCCCTGGCATGAAAAGAAACAAAGTTACTCAGCTTTATGAATGGCCTTTGCCTTGTCTAAATAATACCAGAGTTATCCATGAAAATCCAAGGTGTGTCAAACCTTCTCACTAGAAGACTGTGGAGAAGTTAATAAGGAAGGAAGCTGGACAGATGGATTAGTAGGCAACTCACTGATCACTTTGGGCATAAAGGAAGGATTAGTACACAGACAACCCCACTCCCTATGAAAAATCAAAAAAGGGGAAACCGCAATCAAGGCTTGGAGGTCAGAAATGCTCTTGGTGGTGAGGGTAACTAATAAAACAGTCTTCCAGAGGCAGTTTTGCAAAGTAGCAGCAGCAGCAGGCTCAAAAGGAGCCTGGTTCAACTAATCAAGAAAAAAATGAAGGCCCCAAGGAGGAGGGATAGGATTTCCTGAGAGCCTAATGTGGCAGACCGCTTTCAGTATGCCTTTCAGGAATTGCTTAACCTAAAAACAAGAAGCAGGTTCAAAGGTAGACAACCAGACAGGCAGATATTGCTAATAGGTGGGCTTTGACAGAAGAATATGGCAAACTAGCTTGAAGCAGTTCTCACAAGTAAGAGAGAACCAAACGGATCCCCACTGAAAAGGGATCCTGAAAAAGCCTTAAGACACCAAACAAAACATCTCTTCCATTTGGACAGGTTTATGATTTTCTGGTATTGGGTTTCCTGGCTTCCTGCAGCACTAAGCACATCTTCAGAAAACTGGTGTTAAAACAAGATTAAAACCATATCACCCAAAGTGTCAATTGAAGTATACACAGATGAAAATGAAGGAGAGACCCCTTATCTTGTGTGACGTGATCCATTCAGTGAGGTAAATTGTGATGACTGCCCCTGGCCTGAAGAAAGAAAAGGGGGAAAAACAGTGCTGTTTGGGTGAAACAGAAATCACAAACAAGATTCTTGGAGAGTCCTTTCTGATCTTGTGCAGAAAACTGGAGAGAGAAGGAAAAGCATAAAGGAACATCATCTTCCAGGAAAAAGACATGGCATCCATCCTCCAAGCCAGATGACTTTGGGTTCTAGAACAGAAGCAAGGAAGCAGTTTGTTCAGAGAGGAAGCAAAAAAGACCCACTTGAGGAATACTGCACCAAAGAAAAATCCAGAAACACCTCTCTATGAAGCATCCATTGGTGGTGATGTGCCCTGGACCTGCTCAGAGAGTCTGCCACCACGTTTTTCTCCAAAAGAATGTGAGCTACCTGAAGAAAAACCTGCAGTTGTATAGCCAGGTCCCAGGCCTGAAGGGCTAGTCTAGACCTTGTACCCACCACCTTGCTGATGTACCCTTAAACAGCCTGGAGATCAAAGAGAGTGGAAGACCTGGAGAGCAAGGATAAGTGCCCACATCTCTTTGATGTTGATGTAATCCAGTCATTGATGAGGGGAGTCAGAGACCCTGAACCTTCATACTGCCAAAGGCAGCCCACCACTCCCTAATCCAAAGCGTCTGTAAACAGCTGCTGAGATGGAGCAGGAGGCTGAAAAGCAGCAGCCTGGTTTAGAGATATGTAGTGAAACCCCCAATGTAGCTCGAGTTTGAGACAAGGTGGTTAGAGAACTGGAAACTCCAGAGAGTGGCAATGCTGAAGCTTCCTCATATGAAGCTGGGCAAAGGGGAGCATTGGGATTGTCAAGGCCATGAACCCCAGAGCCCTCAAATTCCCAGGCAGGCATGAGAGACAGAGGAAGCAAAGACTGGAAGTAGGTTGTTAGAGACAGTACCTTAGGAGCAGGCAGAGAGGGCAGCATTGGAAAACTGTGGATCCTGCAACCCAGAAAATTGTGATTCTGAGAGGGGCACAGTACAGACTTCTGGAGATTGATGGTGAAACTCGAACTATACAACAGGAGTCTGGTAAAGTGCAGGTCCTGCAGGAGCATGAACGGAGAGAGAGACTAAAGAAGCAAGTCATCCAGATAAGGAAATATTTGTACCCATTGAAGCCTGCAGAAAGCTATGACTGGAGCTAGGCACTTGCTGAACAACCTTGTGGCAAAGGAAAGACCAAACGGCAACGCAGAGAATTAAAAATGAAAGGAAGAAACAGAGAAACATAAAAACTTCCTTATTGAGGGTGAATGGGAATATGAAGATAGGAATCCTTAAGATCTAGAGAAACCAAAAACGACTTGAGGTAGCAAGAGGGGAAACCATGACTGAAGGGAAAGCATCCAGAAGGTGGGTACTTTGAGAAAAATATTTAAGATGGAAAGGTCTGAAACAGGCCTCTGGGATCCCTCCTTTCTAGTGACCATAAACATCTTGGAATAAAACATTGTACCCCTTTGGGCATCTAGAATAAGAAGAATGGTGCCTTAACCCAGTAAACCCTGCAGTGCCCCTGAAAAATATGGAATTTGTTCTGAAGGGGGATGGGGAATACCCAAAAAGGGAGGAATGTATTTTCAAAGTAGCCTTAACAGATGACTGACAGAACCCAAGAGTCTGAAGTAATCTGTTGACAAGCAGGGAGCAAAATATAAAGTCTAAGAGACCAGGGAATCTGGCTGAGGGGAAAGGAAAGCAGAATGTCAGATGAAGGCATACTTTGTCTTGAAGTGGGTTTGTCACAAAAAAACATGCCTATGATCCCTTCTTACTTTTGGAGGGCTGATGAGACTGTCTATAAATAAAAGCAGTTTTAGAAGGATAACTTCATCTGGCAAAACCTGAAAATAAAGCCTGGTGTCTCATGACAGATCCTGAAGTAGCAGCATGTCGAGAGGATACATCAGCAGCATCAGAGCTACACTTGATGGAATGAAGAGCTACCCAAGAGGTGGATCCCACAAAAAGAGTAGTGAACTTGGCCTCAGATTTAGGCAGGTGAGATAGACCCCCACCCCAAGCTGAGACAAAAGGGATAAAATAAATATACATGGTCTTATGAGTTTGTTAGTTTATGGCACGAAATGCCAAGAAGCTTGGAAGAATGTAAAAGTTGAGAAGGCTTATCGACAGAAATCTAGACAACAGCTGGGTAAGAAGAGGGACCCTTATAAAAAAACTTGAAATCCTCAGGCACTTTATAAAAACAGTCAGGCTTCTTAGGGGCAGGAGATTGGAAATCAGGAGCCAAGGAAGCAGCCAAAAAGGTATCCACCACAGCAGTCAAGAGCAAAAGACTTGGAAAAGCCCATCTGCCACAATTCATACTACCTTTTCTGGAAGTCAGAAACCTGGGAGCAATCCCAGTTATAACACTGCTTCATACAAACCAGTGTATCTCCAAAGGACAATTATTTTAAAGGGGTGTCCAGGTATTAGGACTCCTCCTCCTCAGAGCCATAATCCAAAGGTGATGGCATTTGGGAGAAGTAGGCCAAAGAATCCTCACCTGAGTTTGACTCCTCAGCAGAAGAAACATGCTCTCTAGATCTTTTAGGGGCAGAAGACCAAGGAGGAACAGGAACATAAACCCCCTGTGGTGGTCTCAAAGCCATCAGGCCATTAAACAAGCCCAGAGTAAAATCCCGCCACTCCTTTTGAGGATCTTTGGGAGTATCGGAAATATAAAAAGAGAAAAAAACTACTGGATGCAGAGCAAATCCAGATATGAACCAAAAAGCACAAATACAACACACCACAGTAGTATCTGGAAGGCACAGCAGGTAGATGCAATCGTAGGCTGAAGACCACAGCGTTCACAAACTGATAGTCTTTATTAAAATGGTATTCCATTTTAATAAAGACTGTCAATTTGTGAACGCTGTGGTCTTCAGCCTACGATTGCATCTACCTGCTGTGCCTTCCAGATATTACTTTGGTGGCTGTATTAGTACAGGAAATATGCTTAGTCTTCTCTCTCTTCTTAGGAGGGGGTGTTGGCTTTAACCAATCTCGGTGGCTCAGAACCCTGCCTCAACTCCATCTGGGTACCAGGAGCTTCCTCCTTATTAAGATCTGGAGAATCCCCGTGGGCCCCTCAGAAATAATCAACTGTGGTTCCAACTCCACGTCCACTGTGGATGTTTGCAAAGCCTTGGAGGAAGTGTAAGAAGCCACTTCCATGCAGGCCTTGGACAGGATTGCACCAGAGAGAACTGATGGCAATACCAAGTGGTCTTCCAGGTCATCATCTACCTCAAGTGAGATGTTCAGTAGAGGCTGGACATCAGCACTATGAGATCTCAACTTCTTTTCTTTTTCTTGAGTGGTAGCTGTACCTCGAGGTGGGAGGATTGGACTATGGTACCCTGTGCCAACAACTTGAGATGTTGGTTCTCAGGATAAATTTAAAGTGAAGACAGATAGTTACAAAGTATTCTTGGCACAAATGCCTGACAAATGCCTGACAAATGGAGCACTGTGTGTAGTTGTGAGAAGCACCTAGACAAAAACACTTGCCATGATGATCCTTATGGGGAATCTGCCTCCCACACTGACATTTATCTTTTTTAGATCACATGAACTTTCAAAGTACAATGAAAAGAAAAAGAAAAGGAACCCCAATGGGGTACTTATCTGAAGGAAGCTTGGTATAACCAGCACAGAGAACAGAGTTCAGACTGATGTTCAACTATAGCATTTGGACCGGAGGCAAAGTAGTTCTAAATTTGGAGCATCCGTATGTCACTTTTATGCCCTATGCTGATGTGGGGCACATACCTCTGACAAATGACACTGGTTACTTTTAGAGGCTTTGGTATACTGGACAGACATAAAACTATTTTTGGCAGGAGATTTCACTGGTTATGAATACTGCAACAGTAGTATAGAAAGATATCCACAATTTCTGCCTCCTGAGATGGTGTCTTATTTTTCTCAAGTACCATTTTAATACAGTCCCAATCTTCATTCTGAGAATGCCACTGAGGTACTTAAACATTTCTTCTATGTCAACAATCTACCTCATCTCTGTAATCTCTTTCTGAGACTACATATCTTATGCTCCACCTTAACATTTGAAGCAGACCATCTATCTACCTGGGTCAGCTGATCACCAAATCTAGGGATGTTTGTTATTCCTCTCTACACCTCTCTTATGAGGCCCATAACTGAATACAACACTCTCTTCAGCATGCATGTGACTAAATACATGATCCAGCTGAAATGGTCATACAACTTTCTCACTAACGAAATCAGTAGCTTGGGCGTGTGTCCTATGCAAGATTCCTTAAAGTTGTATTCCTAGTCGGTCTCATACAGACTGCTGTGGAATAGCCGCACTGCCTAGATCCCAAACACTCTTTAAACACTACCTGGATGACTGGATGGGAAATCGCAAATATGCCCTAGGGCTGCCACACCAAGTCCCTATAGAAAGGGATAAAATACAGTGGGCATCACATTGGCTAGGTTACAAATAATCTACCTAGATCAGCTTAGCAATAACATATGAACCTATGAACCATACACCCTATGTGTTACCCTCCTCTGAAATTATTCTACCAAGTGCGTCAGTAAACTACTGAGTACTTCAGACAGAACTCCAGATAGCATTTTATCAACTGTCTCTTTTAAAAAGAGATCGAAAGTAACAACTTATTTTCTGTTCATAGACGTACTTCATAAACCTTTCTTGCTCTTTTCACATCAAATGGTTATTTTTAGGTTCTTCTCATATGACTTACCTTGTTGCTAGTACTCCTCAACTAGATGCGTGCACATGGACACACACAGACACACTAGTATACTTCCTTCCTGTGTTCCCATCCACTTCATAAATTCATAACTTTGTTTATTCTTAAACTGAAGCCAAGTTGTTGAAGCTTAAATAATTCTCTCAGTGTTGTCAAGTCTCTTTTCCTTGTTTCTATACCATCATTATAGGACACCATCTTTAATGTAACTTAATTAGCATATTTTCCTGCAGTGGCAAGCTTTCATTAGCACAATACTTCTTTAGACCAAGCTTACGTGTATGAATAAATCTATCTGGACCTATTGTTTTTTGCTTTTTCTGTTTTTGTTTGAAGTTGTCATTGTGACGTGTACTCGCTGTAACTGGATTGTATATTTCTTGGTACTGACCTTTGCAGTAATCCACTGTTTAGCATCCTTTCATCTGCCTAAGATCCATCTCCCATTGTTTAGCAAGTGTTTTCCTTATGTTATTGGTTTACAACCTATGACATCAAATGTCTTGGCCACATCTACTACCTTTTTCAGAGTTAATGTGTCCCACAGACAACCAGGCATTCCAAAATCATTTCTTTTAGCAATACTATTTTCCCCATATTTGAGATCAGACCAACGGGTCAGTACTTGACAGCCTTTCTCTCGCTCCCAGAATTGTGAAGGGAAACCACACATGTTCACCTCACCAGGAACCACCCCAAAGGTCATCTAAGACATGGCTCCTGTTGACCCACGCTCACCCTCAATAAGGGGAGAATGAATGGATTATTAGGTCAAGAGGGGCTGGAGACTGGCAGATGATAGAGGCAAAAAGAAATATATATATGTGTGTGTGTGTGTGTGTGTGTGTGTGTGTGTGTGTGTGTGTGTGTGTGTGTGTGTGTGTGTAAATAGCATGCCAAACTGATTATGTTGCTAGAAAATTGTAGCACTCTTTCCGTAAAATTAGACACGTGTAGTACATTACGAATAATGAGGAAGTGATGTCAGCATTCTAGGGGATGCGTTCTGCAGAAGAAATAGAAAGCAGGAGAGGACAGTAGACATTTTCCAGTAAAGGGATTAAACAAATATAAAATATGAAAATAAAAGATGTAGCAGGCCACAACGAAGATAGAAAATGGCACCACAGTAGATACAGAGTGTCATATACAGAGCCAAATCTCAAGAAAGGAGAGAGAATTATTAAAGACATGCCAGAAGGCCTTTACGGATGGCAAATAAAGTACATTGTTTATAGAAATATTTTACATGGAGTGTAATATACACAGCTAAAGTAGAACATGTTGATGTTACAGCTTCTAGTTCTCACGGACTGAAAGAGTAGGTGAGCACCAGCCATTGTGTTTTATTACAAGTTAATTTAGGCCATAAAAGCCATATACAAAAAAAATATATACGTTTCTATCCAACTTTTAAAACAGCTAATGTGCAAAACATAAATTGTTCAAAGAGAAGAATGCACATGCTGTACCACGGTTGTAGACTTTATTGAGTAAGCGCTTTTAGGGATACAACCCCTTCATCAGACTACAAAAACAAACTCATTCACTAAATTTATACTACTCCAATTAAGAACACCATTAGTAGAAAAGAATTCATTAAAGAGGCAGTGACATCTAAAAACATCATGAAAAATATCATAAAAACATACATTCTTTAAAAGCTTCATAGAACACATAGGCCTGCAATACATGTCTCAAATATAAAAAAGTAATAATAGGAATAAATAGTAAATAAATTAATGTTTCAGTGCTCAAGATTTTAAAAAAGGTTTTAAGAACACCTTACTATTGAGGCCTGGTGGTTTGTGTGTTCTTTGAAGCTTTTAAAGAATGTATGTTTTTATGATATTTTTCATGATGTTTTTAGATGTCACTGCCTCTAAAGAATTATTTTCTGCTAATGGTGTTCTTAATAGAGACATTGCAGGTGGAACTACTGTTTAATCCTAATAGCAGCAACATGAATGGAGGTATAAAATAACCTTTCGAACGCTTCAACAGCCTACTGACTGCTGCAGATAACCCACTACTCAGAGTCGGCTTACAGATGCCTGAAGTGAATGTAAGTAATGACCCAGACCAATATACAGATTTTGTGAGCAAATTCAAAGAACTTGAGAATAAACTTTATAAATTCAAGTGCCTCCAATGGCAGCGTCTGCATCTGGAGGCATGCTTAAAGCATAATCTTGTACCGAGAGGTCTAAGGGTTCTTACAATGCCTACCTATGGGTCGCTATATCCTGAATTACTCAGGCAATGGCAGGTAATAAACTTGGACTGTAGTGCATGTTATTTGCATATTCTCATTGAATTCTTTAGGTTCATAGGTTGGTACTGGGCATTTGCCCGAAGGCATATATTAGCCCAGCCACGTTGTGCGGTATTCACTTTAGTAGTTCCCTAGACCCTTGTACTAGCAGCTAGTACCCTTGGCCCCTATCTAGTAGTGCTGTTGGTGTGATCCCTGGTGTGAACTTTCTGTTACCCATCCACTCATCAAGTTTCCTTTTGAAGAGTGATAGTGAGGGGCTCTGTCTTATGTAGATCGGGACCCTGTTCCATAGTAAGGGAAGTCTCTGCGAAGGGAATCTATCCCTCCAGCATGTTCTATTCATTGTTGTGTTGAGGTTTATATCCCTAGAGCGTGTAGCTCGAGTAGATTTGGTTTTGCTAAGATGGAGCATGTTCAACAATTCTGGGTTGGACATGGCTCTGTACGTTAGACAGAGATCGCCTCTGAGAAAGCGGTATGCAACAGAGAACAGTCTTAGCTTTTCAATCGTGCTGCATAGGGCAACTGTTTGAGGCCAGTAATCCTCTTGGTTAGGTACCTCTGTGGTCTCTCCAGCTGCTGGAGATGTCTAGCCAGGTACATTCCAATTGGTGCATTGTACTCAATAATGGGTCTGATGAGGGAAGAGTAGAGGGGCACCATTACATCCTTAGATCTTGATGCGAACCCTTCGTGATCAGATGGGTCACATAGAAGGATTTTCTAACCACTTTGGCAACATGGTTATCAAAGGAAAGCTGACTATCTACTTGGGTCCCTAGATCCCTTATTTCTTCTTCAGATTTCAGGGGATTACCTCCTATGTTGTAGTTTGCGGGTACTCTGTTTTTTCCAAAGGGGATTACTACACATTTTTTTTGCATTATCTTAAGACCATGGCTTTGACACCATGCATCAGTCTCATTTAGGCCCTTCTGGAGGATCTCCATGTCGGCCGGAGACTATTATAGCACCCAGTTTGCAGTCGTCCACAAACTTAGTCAGCCACAGCCCTTCCGTGCTTGCCTGTACTTCTGAGAAGTATATGCCAGACAGGAGGGGCCCCAGGACAGAGCTCTGAGGCACACCACTTGTTACTGGTCTGGATTTGGACATAGATCCCGCTACTCCTACTTTAAGGGATCTGAGAGCCAGTTTGCAATCCATCTTGTGACGTAAGGGTTTATGCCCAGGCTGGTGAGCTTATCAATAATACCTGAATGGGGAATGGTGTCAAATGCTTTAGCAAGGTCAAGGTAAGCTGTGTGTATCTCCTTTCCCTTATCTATAGCCTGACTGTCTCAAAGAAATCCACCAGGTTCAGGAGGCATGATCTGCCCTTGATGAAGCCGAACTGTGTGGGGTCCGGCAACTGGAGGTTTCCAATCTCTCCACTTATGAGTTCCATAATGATTTGCTCCATAGCCTTACAGATCAGACTGGTCAGGCTTATTGGTCGGTAGTTCCCAGGGTCAGTTGTGGCCCCACCCTTGTGTAGTGGGACCACCATTGCCCTGTGCCATTCTATGGGCACATATCCTGTGGAGAGGCTGAGACTGAACAGGGTATTAAGATGCGGGGTTAATTCCTTTTGGAGCTCGCGTATGATACAGCCTGGGACATCATCTGGTCCCATGGAGGCAGTGTTTTTAGCTTTAGACCAGAAGATGATATATTGGCTAAAGAAATTTCATCTTATGCAATGACATATATGAGGAATTTCCCTCTGAACTGCTGGGTGATAAAATGGAGGTTCTATATGATAACATTGAAGGCTATGATAAGAGGCTATTAGCAGTGAAAACAAGAAAATTAAATAGGGACTTCCTGGATTTTCAAACAGGAAATGTCTTTACTTGGTCAAGAGAACGTCCCGTGAACATACAGTGCTAAGCAAATGCTGGATCTACTAGCTCTACACGTTTGGATAGGCGTGGCCAGGAAGAACCAATAAGTCAGACGCCTACTGCCTCTACGTTAGCAAGTGCTCAAGCAGTTGCGGCTCCATTAAAGCAGAGAAATGGGCCTGATGATACGAGTAGAGATGTTAATGGACATCAGTTCTTCAAATAAATTATTACCATCTACTTCTATAAACAAAGGTCCAGTAGTTAGGCCTAAAGAAGTTAACTCTCAGCGTCCGTCTTGAAGTAATTTGAGGAATGTGAATGATACGCATTCTGCAGGCAATGCTACCGCTTTTTTACTGAAGAATCCTCTTCCTATAAGGGGACGCTCAAAGAACCGCAGTATACGGAGTCCGAGGAGACCACTGAGTGTGGAAGGACAGAACCGGAAAAGGTTCAAACAGGTCTGATATTTAACATTTCTTCCCATCAATTAACTGAGGCTCAAATGAAACTTCTGAATAAGGGCCTGAGTTTTGTTCCAGCTAAAAAGGCAGTATTGAATGATGTTTTAAAAGATTTAAAGTTATTTGGCAGGAACCCAACGCTACGAGCTATGTTCTCTACAGCATCTAAATTTGAGAATAATGTTTTTAAAAAAACGATTGTTTATGTTCCCACGAACAATGTCATTATTGACACTTTTGTTGAAGTTTGTGAGCATCAGATTAGAGAAGTTTTAAACTCTGAATATGAGTAACACCTTTGTTAACATGTTTAAAGATGATTTGGTTGCTTTAAATGAGCTGAAAATACTGAATTCTGTAGAAATATGTCCTGCAGATAAGAGAGGGTATTGTTATCCTCGATAAGGAGTTATATCTGAAGCAGATACACATGTTATTAAGTGATGCTGAGACATATCAACTTATAACACCGACAGTAAAGAAGGCCATTATTGATAGATTATTATTCATTGGGTTGGACTTGATTATAGGTATGATTAATGAACCATTATTTGACTACTTTAATGTCAGTCATCCTGTTATTCCTATTATATATAGGCTGCCGAAAGTACATAAATGTCTTCTAGCTCCACCTATGCGTCCGATAGTATCCAGCAGAGGATGGGCTACTGAGCCCTTGTCTATTTACATTGAGAAGAGTTTGCATCCTATTTTAGACAGCTGTGTTAGTGTTTTGAAAGACTCAGACATTCTTACAGACACTTAAATTGAAATGGGACCCTATGTATACGGAATGTTATTTTGTTACATTAGATATACAGTCTTTATTTACTGTTATCCCGAACAAATGGATGATAAGTAATGTGGAAATAATGATGAATGATGCGAGGATCACCCCCCACTAAATGTGCACTGATTTGTACCCTTCTAGATATTGTTCTGAATAAAAATACTTTTGTTTTTGGTAATGATTATTATATACAGAAGGTTGGCGTGGCTATGGGCACGGCTTGTGCCAATAGCTACGCCAACCTATCTCTAGTGCAATGGGAATGTTCGTCTTGTCTAACGAAGTGTATGCCATAAATATTACCTGGTACACTAGATTTGTGGATATCTTTATGTTGTGGAAAGGTACTGAATGTGAGTTGAAGGAATTTATCTGTTTTTTTAATGGAACTACTATTCTCCTTAATTTCATGTCTAAATATTCTAAGGATGTTATTGATTTCTTAGATGCGACTAGAAGTAAGGATTCTTTGAATAAAATTAAGACACCTCTATAGGAAGCCGGTCAGGAAAAATAACCTTCTTCACAATGCAAGTATGCATCCCAACTATACTAAGCGTAATGTAGTGAAAGGGCAAATATTTAGAGTGATGAGACTGTAATGATGATAAAGAACTCCATAATGCACTTTTAAGTTTGAAGTCAGATTTCTGTGAAAGAGGATATAAAGGCCATGTTATTGATCATTATATAAATGAGGCATGCAAAATCAGGGGTGACCGCTGCAAACCCTACTATAATGAAAGATTGGCTGGAGACCTGAATAGTACTATTGATACAGGTCCGAATGCCAGGAGAGATGATTATAAATTAAGGATGCCTCTAACATTCTCTAGTAACATTAGCTCATTATGTGATGTTATTGCCAGAAATTGGGGTATTTTATCTACTGTTGATGGTCTAAAGGACATTATAAATAGCAAACCAGACTTTACGTTCCGTAATAATAAAACATTAAAGAGTCAGTTATGCTACAGGTTTGATGGCTCTATTCGCAGGTGTCAATCTGATAGAGTGGGAATGTATCCATGAAGGAACTGTACAGCATTGTACACATATTCACCTAGGTGTCAGCTTTACACATCCCCATTTGGGTTTTAAGTTTATTAGTAATTTTTATGTTGATTGTAAGACACCCAATGTTGTCTGTTTTGCATATTGTACTATATGTTTCTCATACTATATTGGTAAGACAAATAAGCGTTTCACAGATAGGATACTTGAGCATTACAGAGATATTAGGAATTGCAAAGAGAGCAGTGCCCTTGCTGTACATAACAAAAAAGGAGGCCCTAATCATATTTTAAAATTTTTTGTATTAGAGGTATTGTGCGAGAATAGGAGAGGAGGTGACCTAGTGAACCAGACTGAGGCCTCGGAACAGAAGTGGATTATGCTTTATGCTGCAGATAAACCACCAGGCCTCAATAGTAAGGTGTTCCTAAAACCTTTTTTTAAAATCTCGACCACTGAAACATTAATTTATTTATTTACTATTTATTCCTATTATTACTTTTTTATATTTGAGACATGTATTGCAGCCCTATGTGTTCTATGAAGCTTTTAAAGAATGTATGTTTTTATGATATTTTTCATGATGTTTTTAGATGTCACTGCCTCTTTAATGAATTCTTCTCTACTAATGGTGCTCTTAATTGGAGTAGTATAAATTTAGTGAATGAGTTTGTTTTTGTAGTCTGATGAAGGGGTTGTATCCCTGAAAGCGCTTACTCAGTCTACAGCCGTGGTACAGCGTGTGCATTCTTCTTCTCGTTGAACATAAAAGCCATATAAACTGAATGTGGTAGACTTTAGGATAGCTGGTACTGTGAAAACGTGAAAGTGACACCGAACAGCAGCAGAGATACTTGCATGGAAGAAGACTGTAAAACAAACCTGAAGAAAAATGACGCTGTGACACAAAACAGGTAAACAAGCAACACTATGGAAAAAAAAAAAACGTTTAACATCCAGAAAGCACAAGGAAGCAAACGTGTAGGAGAGCAAAGCGTGCTAGATAAAAATAAAGAAAGCAAAAAGTGCAGACAGAAGAGCAAAAGCTCAGAACAAGGATAATGATCCGAGTCGATGAACATTGTGGATAAAGGCTGTTCATGGTGCATTAGTGAGAGAAGACAGACCATGAAACAGAGAACAAACAACATGGGACTGTGAAAATGTAGAAATGGCTCCTTACTGAAATGTTGACATTCGTAATGACTGACAAGTGCCAACACGCCGAAAAAAAGGATCAGAAATGTAGAAGAGGGTGCATATCAAACATGTCTCTTCTCCTTTAAACTTCTTTTTTGCAGAAGGGCAAGCCCTCCCACACTACCAAATTTATATATATGTAAATATATACTAACTCAGAGAACATTGTACCTTGAAGAAAAAGGAATTTTCCAGGCAAATGGCCACCTCAGACTCAGTATGCAAGTACATTTTTTTGGCCATTCAGTCTCCATGTTTCTGGATGGCTGTTGTGGATCCCAGTACATCAAAGGGTTACCTGTAGAAATGCCAAAGCAACAATAGTGATGGAGGTACGAAACCCAGACAACACAGGCCACACTACATGATGACAATATTAACTTCTGTATGAAATCTCTCCAAAAGCTAAACAGTGGCAGTATTATAATCCATGTCAAGTTTCAAATCCAGCTTCAAGATCTACTGGGAGAAGTAGTAGCTTCTGCACCACTGATTACTTAACAAATCATGGGATGTTAGTGTGAGATCATGTCTATTTGTAACAGAAGCATGGAGCCAATATAGATATGACAGTGTAGAGATTTGACAGCTTCATGTCAGGGACAGAGACTAATATGACATCCTGTCTAAAGGAAGAAAGTCTACTGAGACAGGAAACCAGGCAGTATTGTATTACAGTGCCCAAGAATTTTTTAGATGAGGTAAACAGAATTAATCTGCAGAGTAAACGAAACTAGTACTTCAGAGGTGACTTGATGTGACCCGCTTAGACGGTATCATAGGTAGGTACTAGGCTATTGGCCCAAGGGCCTACATAAGCCTAGCCAACAAGGTTCCCTGGCTTATGCCACCCAAGAAAGTTATTTTCCTGTGCCACTGTCGAGCAGAGACACAGAAGTGATCCCCGGGGGTGTATTTCCTATTTCCCATCCACTCGTCAAGATTTTTATTGAAGAGTGCTAATGAACAACTTTGCTTGACATAGATGGGTAGCCTGTTCCAGAGTATGGGAAGTCTCTGGGACAGGAATCTATCCCTCCAGCATGTCCTGTTTATTGTGATGACAAGGTTTAGGTCCCTAAAGCATGTAGCTTGGAAGGATTGGGATTTCTTTAGGTGTAGCATGTCCAACAGCTCTGGGTTTGACATAGCTTTATATGTTAGGCAGAGATCACCTCGGAGTAGGCAATATGCTACGGAGTACAGCTGGAGTTTTTTGAGACGGTCAGTGTAGGGCATTTGTTTGAGGCCAGTAATCCTCTGAGGTACTTCTGTGGCCTTTCCAGCTGCTGCAGATGTCTTGGGAGGTACCTTCCAAAAGGGGCATTGTACTCTATAATGGGTCTAATGAGTGTCGAGTAGAGAGGAACAATGACCTCTTTTTTCCTGGATGAGAACCCTTTTATGATGAGGTGTGCCACGTAGAAGGAAGGACTTCCTGATTACTGTGGCGATGTGACTATCAAAGGAGAGACTACTATCCACCTGGGTCCCAAGGTCTCATCACACATTCAGTGTTAAGTAGATTGCTGCCTATATGGTAGTTCATAGGTACAGAGTTTTTACCAAAGGGGATGACACTGCACTTTTTGGCATTGAGCTTGAGGCCATGGCTCTGACACCAGGCGTCTCTCAGTGATGCCCTTCTGTAGAATGTCCACATCATTTGGGGACTTAACTATGGCTCCTGGTTTGCAGTCATCTGCAAACTTAGTTAGCCAGAGGCCTTCTGTGTTTGCCTGTACTTCAGAGAAGTAGATACCAAACAGGAGAGGTCCCTGGACGGAACCCTGTGGTACTCCACTTGTCAATGCTTTGAGGTCAGATTTGGAGTCTGCAACATTTACAGTGTGGGTTCTGTCAGTGAGCCAGTTGGCAACCCATCTTGTGACGAAGGGATTTATACCTAGTTTAGTGAGTTTAGCTATAATTCCAGAATGGGGTATGGCGTCGAAAGCCTTGGTGAGATAGGCTGTGTGAACTACATTACCATCATCTACGGCTTTGGTGACTGCTTCAAAGTCATCGATCAGGTTCAGGAGGCATGCTCTGCCTTTCACAAACCCGAACTGGGTGGGATCCAGAGTTTGGAGGTTACCAATGTCTGTTAATGAGTTCCATGATGATATGTTCCATGGCCTTCCAGACCAGGCTCGTCAGGCTAATAGGTTGATAGTTCCCGGGATCAGTGGTGGCTCCCCCTTTGTGGAGTGGGATAACTGTTGCTGTGCGCCATTCAGTGGGCACAAAGCCTGATGCAAGGCTATTATTGAACATGGTGCTTAAGTGGGGAGCCAGTTCATTCTGAAGTTCATGTAAAACGCAGCCTGGGATGTTGTCCGGTCCCATGGATGCTGTGTTTTTGGCTTTAAAGAGTGCAACTTTTACCTGCGTAGTTGTGATTACAGGGACTCTGCATTCTTCCTGTATAGGTATGGGCCGGCCCTTTAGGGGGTGAGGGGGGGTATAGTTAGCACTGACCCTATCTGCCAGGATGTTTTCAATATCAGTTGGTTCTGTAATTTTCATGCCATTGTGCTGTAACTCAGAGCAGATCTGGGTGTTGCCATCAAGATTCTTGACATAGCTATAGAATGCTTTGTAGTTGTCCTTAGAATTAGTGGCAATTTTGTTTTCATAGCTAGCTTTGGAGGATCTTATAAGGGATCTCAGCTTCTTACTGAGGCTGACCAGGGAGCTCCTCCACTCATAGGATTTTACTCTCTTTTGCAACAGTTTCTTCCTTCTGTTATACAGTTTGTTTATGGCAGGGGATCACCAGATTGGCTTCCTTTTTTTGGAGGATAGTGTCTTGGTTCTGTTTGGGATAGCATGATCCATGCACTCGTGTAAGTGCTTATAGAGTGCATCTGTGTAGGGTTCAGCAGTCATAACTGCATTGTCCATCTGCATGGGTGTCATGAAGTTCACCACTTCTGTCTTAAGCAACATGAAGTTGGCTTTGGAGAATTTTTTTACCGTGGTTTCCTTAATGGGGGGTGGGGGTGGGATGTGGATATCAAGGGTAATTAGCTTATGGTCGGATCGGACCAACGAGAAGTTGACTTCAGGTGTGGAACACCGGTCACTCATGTTGGTAATGACTAGGTCTAGGATATTGTTGACCCTGGTGGGGGTGTGGATAAGTTGATCCAGGGCATTGGAGTTTATGAATTCCAGAAAGCGTTGAGCTAAGGAGTTGGTACACAAGTAGTTTTCACAGTTAATGGTGGGGTAGATGAAGTTGCCCATTATTAGGGTGTTTGGTTGAACCCTAAACTTTTTCAGCACATCAAGAAAAGAGGAGTGGGAATCCTGGGCATGGAGGGGGATCTGTAGCAAGCTACAATTTGGATTGCAGTTTTGCCCAGAGTTAGTTGCACTTGGATAACCTCGGATGCATTATGCTGAGCAACTAGCCTGGAGGTGTGGATATCCTTAATGAATATGGACACATCTCTGCCTTTGGTGTTTCGGTCCAGGTTACATGGCCGAAAGTGTGTGGTATGAGTTATAGCCTGGTAGCGCAGGGGTGCTCTCTGGAGCCTTGAACCAGGTCTCAAGTCACTGCACAGATATCGATGTTCTCCATTTTAAGGAGTGCCTTGAATAAGTGCATTTTGATATTTAGACTTCTAGCATTGAGTAGCATTATGGTCAGTATTTGCTTGCCTGTTCCTGCTATGGTGGTGAATTTGTCATTTGAACCTTGCCTAAAAAAGGCACTATAGGAGCAGCAAGAGCCTTAGCCAGTCTCCAGAATTCCAGGGGCAACAGGTGCAGGCCATCTGTGGCAAAGCATCATGGTCTGTCGACCATGTCATCCCAAGCAGACAGATACTGGATCCCCTTAGAATGACACCAAAAGCTTAACCAATTGTTGAAGTTAATCATTTTGTCCTTGTACTGCGGTATCATTCTGGGTGATGGCAGAATGCTACTCAGGGCTAGGGTCATACCTGCCTGGGCTACAAGATCAGAGAGCTCTTCCATGTCTCTTTTCATGTAGTCCAGGGAGGTACGTCTCAGGTCATTCACACCAACATGGACAATGACCGAGTCATATTTGTACTTGTTGTGGAGTGACCTGGGTGCGTGGGTTATGTGGCGGATTCTGGCACCCAACAGGCAGATGACAGTAATCTTATCCTTGTTTAGCCTGGTGAGTGGGACATCAGTGTGCCTGACTATAGAGTCAACTATGTCTAGTGTGTTGGGTACGTTGTTTTGCCTTATTGGCTGTGGTTGAGTGGCACACTGTGTCTGTGGGCTATGTGCCATTTGGATTGTGTTGGGGGAAAGAGGTTGCTTACGTTTCTGCTTTGGAGGTCTCGGTTGCTTAGATTATTATTGAGAGCCTCTGCAAATGTTTTTGTATTACTATGTGTGGATTTTGGTGGTGTAGATTTAGTGAGACTATGTGATGAGTGTGGTGTGGTGCAAATGTTTACCTTCTCCTCATGACTGTCAAGTTCAGTCTTGGTTGGAGATAGCTTTACCTCCAGTTTGGCTAGATAAGTGCATCTCTCACAGGTTGTAGTGTTGGGTGGTAGGAGGAGAGGGTTGTCTGTGTACATAAGGCATTGCCTCAAAATGCCCAGATTCATCAGATAGATAGGAGAGAACACTGGGAGCTGACCCTTGGACATGCCGGAATAAAAAAAACTATTTTCCTCTAGATAAGTGAGGAAAGTGAGTACAAGAGTTGTTTTTCTCTAAGCAAGTGAGAAAAGTAAGTACAAAAACTGTTTTCCTCTAGGTAACGAGGAAGGTTGAGTGCTATAGTAATTAGTAGCTTATTTAGTGCTTACGAGTTCTGAACAAGTGCTGAGCACGAATAAGCAAATTTAAGTGCTAAAACTAAGAATCTGTATCTGCACTAGATGAGTTACAGGACAGAAACAAGTGCAAATGTAGGCTTTCAAATCAGAAAGTTGAGAGAGATGTTTAGGTCTCAAGCTCTTACATCCATAATCAAGAACAAACCCCCCAAAAAATCAGGACAACTGGGAAGCCTTTACAAAATACTAGTACTAGTAATGTGATAGACAATTGAAAGGAATGGGCATAACAACCTCATATCTTGCATTTTTTAGACATTGCTGCAACTGTTTCAGTGCATAATGGACAACATGCTATCATAAAACAGCTACTGAAGTGGTGTAACCGATTGGTTGGCATGGCTAGTTACAAGCATTTTACCATATTTGTCTATTAATAAGTTTATGCAAACTGTCAGAAAACACTTGTCAGATTACTCCAACTGCCTTCTTAGTCATGTACTTATGTCATAGCTGCATGCTCTTTTGTGGCTTTACAGACAAGATTGCAAATGGTAAGGGCCCTTAGACTAGCACATAAAGCCTGCTATCAAATAAATAAATAAATGAACATTATTTTACTATTCTTCTCAATATTAATATCAATATAAGTTGTATCTTTTTATCAGTTCATTGAACCGAGTTTTGCGAAAGTGCACTTTCACGTAACTGAGTGGTCTACTGCTCTTTTTCGAATAAATGGTATTCGATTAAAAGCAGTAGACCCATATTATATATATATATATATATATATATATATATATATATATATACACACACACACACACACACACACACACACACACACACATGTAGAGAGAGTCAGAAAGGTGTGTGTGTCTATAAACATATGATGCACACAAATACACTTACATATGCCTATATATAGATACCATATGCCTATATATAAATAACAATGTCTATACATCTATAGTTTATATATATATATATATATATATATATATATATATATATATATATATATATGTGCTTGTATGCACGTGTGTGTATGCACATTATAAACAGAGACCTTCAAATGAGAGAGTCAGAAAGATAGATGTGTGTGTGTGTGTCTATAAATATTATGCGTACATACATACACACTTTTCGAGGCCTATATATAGATACCAATGTCTATACATCTATATTTCTATACATATATATATATATATGTGTGTGTGTGCACATTATGAACAGAGACCTTTGAATGAAAGACCTTATGAATACTTAATTAGATGGGCAGTATTGCACTGCCTCACTAAGTCTGCTATTGTCTGCCGCAATATATCAGACTGGAGAACATAGCACACAACCAAATAAGTTAGTATTAATATTACAAAATATGAGAGGATACATGACCTGTGGCATCTGCTGCAACATGACAGAGCAAGAACAGCAACAATGTCCGTTAGAATTAGGTACACTAAGTAAACAGTCTAGTATACTATTATGCTGTCTAAAATGTGTTATAATCTGTCTTTATTACTATTTTTTCTTACACTCCTCACTATCGTAATAATTACTGAAACTGCTCCACCATGTTTACTTACAAGACTGTTTTGGCATTACTGCTCTCATCCACCTGCCTCAAAACCCTCCCATCACTCTAACTAACCAATCCGTCAATATCTCTCATTACACGTTGCTTTCTTCTTGCACTCCCTTACGCCTATATAACAGAAATTCTTGGTAATTTAATAAGAGTTAGTCTATTTTATACACTATATTGTATGTAATGCTTTGTCCTTTATAACTCTGCACAATGTCTATTACCTTTTTGTAATCAGTCTAGGTCCCCTCTGAAAATGGGCCTGGCTCCAGCATTAACCCAGATAACAAAATGTAAATAAATAAAATACATTTTCATTGTCCAGTGCTGAGCTATTCTTGGGGTTTAATATTTCAGCTACGCAGTTTTGAATCATCCTTTTTGGCCGATTGTCACTCCTCCTGTGCTGAACAGTAATATTTATACAATGAGCAAACGAAACTTCAGTGAAACATAAGTCATTCTCCCTTTTAACTAAACACAATTACTGCTTATAAGCTAATGCAAAGGTTTCTAAACTTGCCCATAAGCAGCATCCTATCAGTGGTCATAAAACCTTAACTATATTGATGCCAACTGTAGCTAAATGTAAATCCCTATGTTTCATAAATAGAATCCAGAAAATAAAGGTCGGCGGCTCTATCTCCTCCAACAGACCTGTGACTAACAGTGTACCCCAGGGTTCAGTCTTTTGGACACTCCCCTTTGGCATTTGTTTCTCACAGATCAAAGCTAATATTAAGGGCTTGTGGATGGCCAACATATGGTCAAGGGAGAATGACTTATGTTGTTTTATGGAAGGCGTGGTTGCATAACCTTCACTGAAGACACCATGATCCTCCAAAGAGGGCCTGTGCCAATCAAATAGTTGGTGCCAAAACTATAGACCAAAACTAAATGCCAAGAAATGTATAACCATATCCTTTAGCAAGTATGGCTCCCCTTTTAACTATCACATGAAGAACACACCCCTGAAAATTGATGCTGTATTCAGAGATCTGGGAACCTATGTTAGCAAGGAACTGTTCTTTGATCACTATGTATCCATTACTGTAAGGAAGTCTTTTTTTCATCTCAGAGTTTATATCTAAAGGTATGGTGCCTGTGACCAGAGAAGCAACCATTCCACTGTACTTGGCACTCATTCGGCTGATCACAGAATATAATGCCTCCAGTTGGTATGTACTTGCCCCAACGCTTTTCACAACTGCACCATCCACAATGCCCCCACACTAGGAAAATCAAGGGCCTAAATTGTAAAAATGATGCAGACGTCTCAAAGCTTTGTCCCTCTTCAGAGTATCATAAAGATAACCGAGACATGACCAAAGCCTTATGTATAAAGCCTCAGCAGATCCTATCCTGTTAGACCACTTACATATTCACATGTTCAGTAATGGCATAAACATCCATTCAATTGGATTGCCAATCTTTCCTGCACTGTAAGTAGAACATCTTGGAAGGAGGGTGTGTAAGGCAGTGAATTCTGCATCTTTGGAACCATCTTCTACTTCACAAATAATTTACTTTGCTTACTCTCTTCAGATGTACATTGGACTAATGGATGGGTACATGCAAATTCAACACTGCCATCATGGATAGGGGCAACATGTAAATGCCTCAACATATCCTTGTCCTGCCAGTGTATGGATTATTTGTACATAAAATATACAGATTAAAAACTGCCATGGGAATTTAAGGCTAGGTTTCTTAACATCCGCACAAACCTATATACAGTACACACACACACACACACACACACATTATGTATATATATATATATATATATATATATATATATATATATATATATATATATACACACACACACACACACACACACACACACACAAACATCTATGAGTCATAACTGTTAAGAAACTGTAAATATTCATTACCACACAAACTACATTTCTGTTACATTGAAGGGAGTTGTTTCATTGTGAAGTAAAGTAAAAGATTTGTGTTGACAATGCATTTGCAATGGAAGTTTGTGTATGCTGTCTAGATATTACTAAGACATGAATCACAGCACCATATCAAAGATAAATGAAATGAACTCAAAATCCTGGAAGTAGGTCTGCCAGTGATCACCCAAGTAAAAGGTTAACCAGGTAACACAGACAGGGTATTACTAAATGAAAACCAACAGGAAGAAAGTTATGGCAGGATTTAGGATAAAGTCCATGCAGAAAGACTAAATAAAAAAATTGTTTTCTGCAAAAGCCCACAAAGATCTGAAGCAAAACTGCTACACAGTCTAGAGTGGAAAGATTGAGAGAGAGTGACTATCAAGTTTGAAGACAGGAGCTAGCTAGGATTGCCACCTTTTCAAATGTTCAAGTTGGGACATTTTTATGAAAATGCAAGATTTTGTAGGAAACACCATACCCACAACAGGTGAAAAAGATTGCACTTCACCTTTTTGCCAAAATAAAAGCTCACTCTTGTAGAAGTTGAGCTGTTTCTATTATTCCATATATTATTAAGGTGATTCAGATACAAAATAAGCATTTTGTGCAACTATTAATGGAAACATGGGAAGCAGTGAGGCCCATCTTGAATTATTGACTACAATTGCAAAGATTCCCTTCTCTTCAAGGACACAGATAAGGTAGCAGTTTTAAACAGAGTAACTAAAATGATACAAGGTCTATATACAAAAACATATTTGAACAGTGTAAAAGTGTAGCACTAATTAGGGTCATGTAAAAGGTGTAACAGAAATCTGGTGAGGCAATCAACTGTGAGTGGAAAACCCACAACCAGCAGCAAAAACCTAGTATTTGAAATCATGTAGATGTGCACAATTCAATTAGTAGTATTTCCACAGTGGAAGGTGCTTTTATGGAGTAATCTTCCTTAGGAGTTTGTAAATGTAGGCACAGACAACTGAAGAATGCAGAGGATGCCAATAATTAAATCAGGTGTGAAGTATGCTTTTGGTTAATTAGGACGTAAAACATTAACAGGGAATGATCTGGTCATTCTATCAACTGCGTACAGTTAAATTCTTTTGCGATTTTTACACCAGCCTTGTTACATTTTCTGACATCGCATGCAACTCAAATTTGATCTATGACGAGATGTTAACCTAGATTTCTCAGTGTGTTTTTTTCAGGTCTTATGTTAGACAGGTAAGTGAATTCAAATAGTCTAGAATTGCTTCAGCTATGACCCAGGTCATAAGATCAACAGTACATATGAACAGATTATAATCATTCACAGTTTTTTAGGACATGTGAAGAAACCACAGTACTCAGAATATCTCATCCAGATATGGGGCAAAGTATAAATATCACACAGAGAGTAAACATAAGTCAGAACTGAATTCTAAGTTTACCATATCATTTGAGACCTTAGTGTACCAGTTATGTTTTCTACTGAATGGTAGATTTTCTCCATTATCAAAACTACCCATACAGTCTGTTTATCCACACTAAGTGACTGCTGGGAGTGCAACACATTTAAGCCAAATATTATGCTTCAGTAATCATTGGTAAACAAAAATCAACAACAACATGAAACAAGTATGTGCGTTGTCATCTTCTTTACTTTCAGATGGTCTAAAATAACAGAGCTTTCTGTATAACCCTTGGAGTTGCAACAAGATCGTGTGTCTTCCTGTAGATCTTACTAATTAAATGAAAGGATATAACTAAAACCAGCTAAGGTATAGAAAAAAAACTGAAACAGAATCAAAAACATCTTTTCAGGTATTTTATGTGTATCCAGTTTAAGAATGCAGACATCTTTATTAATTCTGATGAGTGTTTTCATTAAAAAAAAAAACTCCCTCAGATCATTTCTTACATTGTTGATAGCTTTCAGTTTTATAAACTCTTAAGAGCCCATTGACTGTGATGAAGCAGGGATGAACTAGTGTTTTTGAAATCCAGTACTGGAGATTGGACAGCAGCTAAACTATCCTAACCTATGAGGAGTCTGAAAGGGGTGGGTAATGTTGGAGCTTGTCCAGTCACAGACAGCCTAGTGTAGTCTGGTGAAATTCAGAAGGGGCATGTTTCAGGACAAGTGGACTGGAGCATAAGTATAGAATAGTGATAGGTGGAGGAGATGCTCCATGATTTGCATATTTGTCTATGACTGGATAGGATCAAAGGTAGCATCATGTCTGTGTACATCTGCACCCTTTGTAAAAAGAGAAGACCAGATGAGAAGTCTAAACCACTAAAACATTTAAAAATGTGCAGAATGTAAAATCTGAGTCTTCATTAAAATAGATTGGTATGTGAAAGCCCATATATTAGGGTTTAAACCTAAAATTTGTATCAATACTTCAGTATGATACTATGTCATTTCTACATCTCCATGAGCAGAAAGACTTTTTCCTAGATGAAATATCATGCAATAACTTATAAGAAACTATTAAGTAACACATTATAAACTTTAAATAACTAAACTAAACTATATTGTTGTAGATGTTCTATATCACAAACTAGTACATTTGTTTCTGTTCAGATATTTCTTCAGATAAAAATGTGACACAAATGTAAAAAAATATACAGAAAAATAATAAAAACAGTTTATAAATATTGTAGGTTCACATTCATGAGGAATAGTCCATAATACTCTGTTTAAAATATTTTATTGTCTACAGATGAGGCAGAGAGGAGGAGGTTTAATGTGTCCTTGAATAATTTAACCACTAGCATATAAAGGCTTCTGGTTTCGGTGATTTAGATTTCAAGACTTGGCTCTGCATTTAACTTCTTGCCTGCCACTTGGCTTGATTCCCAATTCATGGAGGAGTCTTGCCTTGACTGCTCAAAGTTTTTGGTGGTCTAGCAGTCAAAGCATAAGATTCCTTTTTATGGAGGTAGTGTTTTGAATAGTGGGTAGTTGGAGGCATCATGACACATCTGTCATTCTAGTTCATTTGTTTTCTTTCAGATTGAGCAACAATGTACAGGAATCTGGACCACGTGATACACATAGGACTGAAAGTGGCTAAAGGCATCAGCACTGAAGAGAGACACATTCATATGTTTTAAAGAAGTAAAAAAATGTCCCCATCTTCTGAGAAAGATATAAGAAATGTAAGAAAATATAGAAATATATAGATGTGTAGGTACATTTCAGGTACATTTAATGTGAAATATATTGCTGCTCAAACACCTTTATGAATTTTAGAGCTGCAGTTATTTTCTAAACAGATACAGTCAACAAATGCTTTATGACGACCAAAAATGTAAAATACTTAATTGGCATGCTAATAAAAGCATTTTGTTTCACTTCCTTTAATTCATGAACAGACTGTACATCTAGTTAACGTTCTTAGCACTCTTCCAAACCTTGAATATTTAGAGGATTCTGTGATCTGTAGGTTTCATTTGGATATATTGGGTACTTTTGCTCTGCTCTCCTGTTAGGAGAACTTGCTTAGGTATCAATGTAAATCTCTGCATTTCTGAAAGCATCAAGAACACAGTCTCCGTATCATTTTGAATAATGCTTCCTGTTAGTCTAAGCAGTTGTCCATCTGCGGTATGAGCAAAAAAATAACCCTGTTTACTCCCACTGTTTCAAAATAACACCTTATGGTTTGTTTCTCACTGGAATCCTGTAAACCCATACTTGGACTCCTTTTTTACTGGAGACAGTTATTCTGCCTATTAATTATATAAAAAGGTCTGCCTTTACTAATAATGTTTCAGTTTCTCTTGCATCTGAATGTGGTCCTCATAAGAAAAAAGAAAGTTTGTGTAGGTATGTATCCACTTTTATAATTTCTCCAGATCTTTTGGGTTTCTAATATCATGACGGGAAGGGACCCCATTCCTAAGTCAAAGTAAGATTAAAGTTCATAAAATTAGTCTTGTTTCAATCTTTGTCAGCCAGGAGTGCTCTTCGCAGCACTTGCAATGTGCCCAGTAATGACTACTTCTGCAATATGTAAGGAGTTACATGTATAGGTAACATATCTAAATACAATTGTAGATTCATTTTTATAAGAACTGTCGCTCCTATTACTATTGGAATTGTCTGGCTATGTTTCTTCCACATTGTTCTCATTTCTGCCTGCAAATCCTGATATTTTATGACTTTGTGTCTCTCTCTCTCTGTACCCAAGACAGTGTAGTCACTAGGTGTAGCAATTTCAATTATCGATGCTACTTTTGTCTTCTTTTCATGGACCACTATATCCGGTTTTCTAGCATCTATCTTTTGAACTGTTGGTAATGGGTGATCCCATGTGAAGTAGATTTCATAATTTTCTAGGATGCTTTGTGGCTCATGTTTCCAGTGTTTTTCAGCTACTTCGATATTATAATGTTTGCACAATCCCCAGTGCAACAGTCTTGCCACATTATTATGCCTTTCAGTAATACATTCCTTCTGCCATTAATATATCGCAACCAGCAACAAGGTGTGCAACCTTTTCCAATTCTGTTTTACAAAACCTACATTTGTCTGTTTCTTCCACATGTTCAATGCACTTTGTAAACCAGCATGTACGTAGCCCACTATCTTGGGCCGCCAATATTAACCTTTCATCTTTTGTTTGAATTTGCCTCTTCTTAACCATTCCTATGTTCAGTCCTGATCAACATGAGGTTCTTCCAAGAGTTTTCTAATACTTGCAACTATATATATATATATATATATATATATTATATATATATATATATATATATATATATATATATATATATATATATTCCACGTTTTGCCTTCTCATCTTATCTTTTACCTTATTTGGCACATTCAGCTGCTGCCTGATTTATATCTACTTCTGGTTTGAATTCCATTGCTGCCGATATGCTTCTGCTAGAGTAAGGAGGGAAGTAATGTTAGATTTACTCTCCTCATGTTTCAAAACTTTCACTATGTTTGGGTCTTGTGAGGTCAGCAGATAGGTATCCAGCCCCACGATTGTAGATCTATACATGTAATAAATGTCAAGGAGGCCCATACCTCCTTCGGAACAGGGACTATATAAATTTGGTATGTACTGATTTTGATAAATCATTTGTTGAGCACAAAGCATCCTTCCTGTTGCCCTGTCTAATCTATCCAACACCTTCTGGGGCCAGTCAATCACTGCAAAAGTTAGGACAGGAACAGCAAATTGGTTTATAGCTTGAATTTTCTTTCAAGATGTCAACACTGTTTTCAGGATTCATTTAAGTCTTCTAAAATATTCCCTAAGTTTTATTTGCATTTGTTAATCTGTTATTGTTTATCCTTCATTAATTCCCAAATATTTCAAGTTATTTTATACCACATTCTAGTCCCAAACTGATGTTTTCTTGGTGCTGTAGCTTTCCTGCTTTAAAGGTTGCTTTTGCATATTTATAAAGACCAAATGACATTCTTATCATCTCAAAAGTTTTGACTACTTGCAATTGTGCATTCAGTTCCTCATCTGATGAGCTCTACAGTTTTAAATCATTGACAGAGAGAAGATGAGAAGTCTTTACACTTTGTTGTTTCCTGGGAGTCAAATTATAGACATGACCTAATCTGTTAGCTTAATGATTTAAAGACAAAGCAAAAGAGCAGTGGTGACAGAGTCACCCTGGAATATACACATCTGAGAATCATAATGAAGCTAAAGGCACCAGTAATTTAAAGACATACATGCATCTCCTATGACTGAATGTTGAATGACCATTTGTAAAAACACTGCACAGTCAGAAATGAGTGAAAACACATTTTGCCTACAGCCTACTCACAAAGATTATAATAATAAGCATCCATTTTGCAGTGGGACAAGCCTACCTGTCATCTGAGTTGGGGGTTGGAATAATGGTTAAGGTGTTTACCTCAAACACCCAAGGTGCAGGATTTGATTCTCAGTTTTGAAGAAACTTATCTAGGCTTAAAATGGCCGACTACTTACCTATGAAGCAAGTAACTCTATGGCTGCACAACAGTGGAGAAAGGACAAACTCCCCTTTAATGCATACAAGCATTTCACACAAAACGTGATCTTGCTGTACCTAACAGAGTAGGCTTTAATCTATTCTGGTAACATGAACCAGTTGTGTTCAGGGAGTTAGACCTGATTAACTGGTCCTCAATCTCCTGTATCGAAACTCACATAGATTCATATATTACAACTCCCTCTTGTAGTCCTATTGCTGGAATTGAAAGTAATTAATAGCTAAAGAGCACATTAGGATATGCAAACTGTCCTATAGTAAAGCATCAGGCCATATAAGAGCACACTTTCTTTCCCTGCAAGAATTAGCACTACAAATAGCCCTTGAATACCAAGATGCAACATCTTGTGACTCAGGCAATGTACACAGACCAGAGAGTCTCCAGCATAGTACTTGAAGTGTCCATTACGCTGCAAAATACGAGTTTTCATCCTAGAAACCTTTACAGAAAACTGTACTGCATGATTCTATACTAGATTCTTATTTCTTAGAGGTTTTGTAAGAGTGAACAAGAATTGTTTTTCCCAAGGATCACATTTATTAAGAATGCAGTGCTGTGTGCTGGTAGAACTAACTCTGTGTTGATAGACACTAATTATGTCACTGGAAATAATTCTTCAATGCATTAAAAAAATGATGACAGCCCCCCCACATCACCTTACTAATGGCTGATTAACACTAGCCCTACAATGAGGTCCCTGCTCCCACCCAGCCTTGTGCCTTACAAAACCCAAAACAGATGAACCAGTTACCTAGTTGCTTCTGTCTGTGAAAAAAAAACCCTGCAAAATGAAGGATATTTAACATATTTTTTCAATTTAGTTCTTTTTTTGATGAGTGGACCTATGTCAGTAGTATAATAAGATAACAGTATTTCAGAATTTTAGATGGGAATGGTATGGTCCAATTAGTCCTTTACATGGACTTGTGGTAACTGTGATATATGTTTGCAAGTCTGTGCATACAAAAAGCAGAATAAAGAAACAGTATGTGACTGGATTAAAAAAATCAAGCAGCAAATAAAAAGTGATGTGCAGGGTGAAGATTAGACACTTGGATGACATTGACAACGGATACCAACAAAAAGGCCTACATCCTCCTATTTTTGTTCAGGAGGAGAGAAGGACACAACTACCCACTGGAATTTGAGGGGGCAAACATTTCCAAACCAAACACTCCCACATCACTTAAGACATTACCAAGGTTGTTATTCTCAGTTTGAAATCCTTTTTTCACAAGAACAGCAACATGTTCTTTCGAAGAAAAAGCTTACTCCAGTATTCAAATGATTTCTGTTTCCTCCAGTTTGCTACAGTTTACTTAAAAATGTCCAATAATTTACTTTTTTATTCAGACTAAGAATATGCCCATATCTTTGCTACTGCACTAATACCATTTTAAAAGAATCTTATATTGCATCAATATTCCAGTATGAATCCAACTGTTCTTCTCAGGAAATCTATACATATATTTTATCCACTATTTCACCTTAATTTTTAAATGCAGTAATTTAACTGCTGTAACTTGCTCCTGTCTAAAATATTTATGAATTTTACAGTCAATAAATCCAGAATATGATCTTAAAATGATAAAAGCAGAATTTACCAACCACATTTTTTTTACATGTTTTATGTAATGCCAGTATGTGATATTGCACAATAATGCAGGTAAGGGTGAGTTTTCACTTTCCTGCACTGTCATGCAACCTTAGAGTTGGTATATACATTAGTAAAAAGGGATGTGGAGGTACAGCCTTCACATGGGGGTTAAGGGAGGCTTACCCTCTGCACAAGCATTTTTTTTGTAAATTCAACAGCTTGGAAGTCAATTGTTTCAGGTTTCAATCTGTCACTTTCAATATTTAGTCTAATATATATATATATATATATATATATATATATATATACATACACACACACATACAGATATATATGTGTATATATGTGTATATACATGTGTGTGTACACCCACAGAGAAACAAAAAGAGAGAGATACAAACACCATTATATTGGGTGACTTCAACTACCCAAACATAGACTGGGAGCATTACTCTAGCTCCAACACCCTAACCCAAAGGTTCCTAGAATTTATAAACTCAAATGCTATGGAACAACTTGTTACCACTCCTACAAGAGGGGAAAACATACTGGACCTGATCATCACCAACATGGGGACTCTATGCTCCAGACCAGAAGTGTATCCCTCACTGGTAAGATCAGACCATAAACTGATCTCACTGGATATTCATATCCCGACCCCACCCCCTGCCCAGAAAACCACAGTGAAAAACTTCTCTAAAGCAAATTTCACACTCCTCAAAACCGAGGTGGAATCCTTCAAAGCCCCGGGCCTGTGGAAAAGACGGCCCAGACCGCAGAATCCTTTATAAATGCATTCTATGAACACCTTCAGGAATGCATGGATCATGCAATCCCAAATAAAACCAAGACCCAATCCTCCAAGGGCAGACGTCCTGTCAGGTGGACCCCAGCCATAAACAAACTATACAATAGAAGGAGGAAGCTACTACATGATAGAGCAAAATCCCAAAAAGGGAAGGCATCTCTGATCAGTATTAGCAAAAAACTAAGGGCACTCATAAAATCGTCTAAGGCCAGCTTCAAGAGAAAAATTGCACAGGACACTAAGGATAATCACAAGGCTTTCTTTAGTTATGTTAGGAACCTGGGTGGGAATTCCCAGATATGCTCAGAATTAGTCCAAAATGACAAAAATACACCGAACCCACAGACATTGCCAACATCCTAGCTGACAGGTTCAGCGCAAACTTCTCCCCCCCCCCCACCGAAAGGGCAAATGTCTATCCCAGCAGAGTGCTGCCCCCCTGACATCTCAGATGTTCAGGTAAGAGCCGCCCTCTCCAAAGCAAAAAACACAGCATCAATGGGACCAGACGGTGTCCCAGGCTGCATCCTACATGAACTCCAAGAAGAGCTAAACCCAAACATAAAACTACTGTTCAATCTCAGCCTTACTACAGGATATGTACCCAAAGAGTGGCGTACAGCAACAGTGTTCCCTCTCCACAAAAGGTGGTGCCTTAACGGACCCTGGAAACTATTGCCCCATAAGCCTGACTAGCTTGGTCTGCAAAGCTATGGAAAGGATCATCATGGACCTCATAAGTAAAGATATTGGGGACCTACAGACACTGGATCCTACCCAGTTCGGCTTTGTTAAGGGCAGATCCTGCCTCTTAAACCTAGTCGATTTCTTTGAAACAGTCACCAAGGCCATTGACGAAGGGAAGGTGGTCCACACAGCCTACCTGGACCTCGCAAAAGCCTTCGATACAATACCCCACTCAGGCATTATAGATAAGCTCACCAGCTTAAATATAAACCCCTATGTCACTAGATGGGTTACAAACTGGCTCAAGGACAGAACCTACACGGTTAGAATTGCTGGAGCTATGTCAGACTCCAAACCAGTTACAAGTGGCATCCCACAAGGCTCAGTCCTGGGACCTCTCTTGTTCGGTATATATTTCTCGGAGGTACAGGCCAACACAGAAGGACTGTGGCTGACCAAGTTTGCAGATGACTGCAAACTGGCCGCCATAATCGACTCTCCAGCCGACACAAGCATTCTCAAAAAGGGCCTCATAGAAACATACAACTGGTGCCAGAGCCATGGCCTCAAGCTAAACGCCAAAAAGTGTATAGTCACCCCCTTTGGCAAAAACAAAGTGCCCACAAATTACCACATAGGTGGTAATCCATTAAGTACAGAAGAAGTAATTAGGGACCTGGGGACCCAAGTTGATAGCAATCTCTCATTTGACAACCACGTGGCCAAAGTGGTTAGAAAAACATTTTATATAGCCCACCTAATCATGAAGGGATTCAGATCTAGATTAGGGGAGGTCTTCGTGTCTCTTTACTCATCCCTCATCAGGCCCATAATCGAGTACAATGCCCCTTTTGGGATGTATCTTACCAAACACCTGCAACAACTGGAAAGACCCCAAAAGTACCTCACCAAGGGGATCAAAGGGCTCAAACAGATGCCATATGCTGCCCGGTTAAAGAAACTCCAGCTCTACTCAGTGGCATACTGCCTGCTCAGAGGCGACCTGTGCCTGACGTATAAAGCCATGTCCAACCCGGAATTAAGGGACATGCTGCACCTCAAAAAATCCAAATCCCATCGAGCTACACGCTCGAGAGACTCGAACCTCAGCACTGAAATAAATAGGACATGCTGGAGGGACAGATTCATAACCCAGAGGCTCCCTTCACTCTGGAATAAAATCCCAGTCCAGGTTAGGCAGAGTCCCTCACTGACTCTCTTCAAGAGGAATCTTGATGAGTGGATGGGAGATCGTAGGTTTACCCCAGGTATCACTTCTGTGTCACTGTTAGACAGAAGCACAGTATACTAACCTCGAAAAAGGGCATAGCAAAATTAATTTAAAATGGGTGGCGAAAGCCAAACATACTCTGGCTAGGCTTATAAATGCCCTAGGGCAGATAGCCTAGTATGAACCTATGAACCTCTGTGTGTGGATATACATTGTATGCATAGTACATTCTAAATACATCAACTATTCAATATTCCAATCCCCAAAATGTCAAAAAATTACAATAAGATTGAAGTGTCATTCAAATTTAAAAAAAAAGGTCTGCTTTGCTGAGGAAAAGCACACCTCCCCTGCCCTGGCACCCACAACCACCCCCACAACTTTTAATACACCAACTCTGACATCACACAATGGGTGGCCACAGCAAGAGGTTCTCTGATTCGATTCTCGGCTGGGGTGCCTTCTGTGCAGAGTCTGCATGTCCTCTCTGTGATCGTGTGGGTTTCCTCCGGGTGCTCCAGTCCCCCCCCCATCCCAAAGACATGCTGTAGGTGGATTGGACACTCTAAATTGGCCCTAGGTGTGAGTGTGTGCATGTGTGTGCCTTCTGTGGAAGGTTGGGTGCCGGGATAGCAACTAGACACCGTAAAACTCCACTGCCAATCATGAGCAGACCAGTGATCTGCTGTGGCGACCCCTAACCTGGATAAGTTGAAAGGAGATGAATGATGAGATCACACAACAGGTAAGAATGGACACATCCAGAACCCACTGTTAACTATTTCACATGGAAAACTGATGGATCTGCTAACTGCAATCAGCATAATTAAATTAGAAAATTCAACTGAACAGATACAGCCAAAATGGATACTGATGGTTGTGCAGTCTGCACACACTGAGCAAATGCAATTTGAAGTAATGCAGACCTGTACCACTTATATATATATATACATATATATATATATATATATATATATACACACACACACAGATAATATTGTCATTGTGCAACAGCCTGTGGTCATTCCATCCATCCCTGACCCCAAAACTGCAGGAGCTCTGCCACAAGGCCCAACTCTGCAAACGTTTTCTCTGAGAATATTGTCATTGTGCAATGCAAACAAGTTTAACATGAAGAACCTTGTTGTACTGCAAAGTGGCTATGCATTCACCTCAAAGAACCACTTAATAAGTTGGCCACCGTTCTCTCTCTTAACCAATAGATTACAATGTATATGCCAGGCTCCCACGCCTCGTGGTGTCCACATTCAGTAAGTGAAAGAAAACCTGCTCTACATTCTGCCTGTTTAATAGCTCTGTACCAGCTATAAACTGATTGCTCTCTGTAATAACTGACCAGAGGGTGTGAAGCCTGCTATGGCTCCACTTCACTTCTATCCCCTACCCCCACAATTCCCACCCATCCTTCTTAATTTACCATTATACTTTCCACATACAGCTTTCACCAGTGACTCCCATTCGCTAATCTTCCCCAAACACTATTTTCTGTTTTCTTATTTCCCAACATCCTTCTAACATTCAGCACCATTCCCAGCAACCTCTCTCTATTTCCTATACTGCTTTGCACTATATCAATTCCTACTCAACCCCCTCCCCAACAATACCAATCTATTATTCTACATTTCTACTTTCTCCAAGTAAACCCTCACTACTTCCTATCTTAAGTACATCCTCATACTCAATCCTTTCAAACTATATTTCTTACATTTCAGAAACATTTAGACAGCAGAACCACCTCATTTCCTTCTCAGAAAATATTTCCTTCCTACCTAGTTTCTGCCAGATTTCAGATTCCACAACCCTTAAATATCCTACAGTCCTGCAACTTCTTGCTTCCTTCTTGCATCCTGCTTCCCCACTATTCAACCTCAATAAAATACAGATCCCTTTAATTACTCATGTTAATCCTCAGCTTATCCTCTATTCTCATACTGAACCATCTCTCATCCTACCATGACTCAATAACTCATCTCTCCAACTCTGTTCCAACCACCTATCCATACTTCCTCCCCAAACTCTCCACAAGTTACACCAAACTTTTTCCATGATGTCCCACATCTTTACCAAAAATATAGACAAAGTCCATTTCAACACAAATCACAATAACATTTAGTGGAAAAATACTCTGCGTAAAACAAGAATCAACAATACCCCACGACTAAAATCCTCCTAGGAGGAGACATTCACAATAATCCTGTCCACACCTATCACAACCAACATCAAGACAATTCCCTTCTACAAACTACTCTAACCTCCAAATAGCCAACCGCTCCCCCACCCTGGCAATCTAACTACTGCTGCTATAAATATTAGAAGTATAAGAAATGAAACTACTGAACTATATGCCTGGATTACCCAGCACAAGTCTGATATTTTTGCTAAAACTGAAAACTTGGCTTAAACCCAGTATAAATGACTCCAAAATTATACCCTTGGCTACAAGATCATCAGTCATGACATTATAAAGAGGAAAAGAGCCAATATTGATTTAATATTTCCCAACTACCACCACATTTGCCCGTACAACAAACCAACAGCAAAATTCAATTCAGTAGAGCTTTTTATTACTTTCATGAAATTAAACAACCGTGTATTATCATCCTTTATATCCCTCCTGGCAACAATTCAGCTCCACTGGAAGATATCCTACACTGGCTATCCATAACAATTACACAAGAAAAAAATAGTACTAGGTGATCTCAATATCAATTGGTTGGGCATAACCTCCAATTCCCTTATATCCAGCATGAACTTACATGCTTTCATAATACTATAGCAAGACACCAAACTCCTAATTAGACTGGATCCTAGTATCAGACCTTAGTAATTTCACCACCATAGGAACAACGTAAGTGTTCACTGTGACCATCTCCCAATCTACAACCAGACATTTCACACATCCATGTAAACAGTATGCTAATAAAAACACACAACCTGTTCAAGTGCGACTCAAAAATATTAATTACTATCCCATCATCTATTAACTAGAACATCTTAAAAATCCCCCTGCCCTTAGATGTGTAAGTGAATTCAATGCAACTTTCCTAAATAGTCTTGCATCTACTAGCAGGAAGAAACTAAAATCAAATAATGTAATTTGGTTATCTAAAAAGAGTAGAATGCTAATGCAGATAGAAAGAAAGTGTAGAAAGAATAAGAAAAATGGCACTTCCCTCTCTCCGTACCTCCCAGTCAGCACCAGTGTACCACAAGGCTGTATCCTTGGCCCCCTTCTCATTCTCACCACCTACACAACAGGACTCCCTACAACAATACACAGATGGCTCCACACTCATATACACATCAGACAACCTGGGAAATCTCCCAAAAATACTTGGGAATCTTCAACAGTCACTGAAACATAGCTTTGTAACTCACAACTCATCCTCAACCCCCCCTTCCCAAACAAAAAAATATATACTTTTTGCTTCCAAATCCATATCCCATGGAAAAAAAAACAATTTAAAATCTCTCACAATAATACAACCATTGAAGTCAATTCTCATAGCAAATTATTAGGTATGATAGTGGATGATGATGTTTAATTTGACCTGCATATACAAAATTGCATTAAAAAAATCATCAAAATCTAGGGATGCTTTAAAGAGCCAAAATATTTACCATCAATGCAACTAAAACTACACTTGCCACTACCCACTTCCTCCCCTATTTATTGCGCTCCCATCCTTATTAACTTCCAGGTATCACAAAAAGCAAAACTGAACAAGGGTATAATAAAGTTGCAAAATCTGCAGCAAATACCCCTTTAAGAATTGACTACTGCAAAGCACTAAGAAGCCTAAACTGGTTAGGACTATCCCATCAACGAACATATACACAGCTTACCACTTAAAAATTATCCATCTGCTTTGTCCAGCATTAAATACCATTCTACACAATTATGTTCTCACTCAGTCATTATGATCCAGTGACCAAAAACTCTCTTTCCACAAAAATATCATATCTGCTAGGCATGGTCTGCCCTTACATAATGTTGAAAAGGCCTGGAAATCCTTGCCTATATCCATCCGGTCAATACTATTCCTCCAGTCCTTTAAAACCACTCTAAAATACTTCTTAGTCAAAACCTGGCTCTCTTCTTGCTCAATTCCAGGATAAAATATATCCCTAAATATAAGTACCTCTTCATACCATATACCTCCTTCCACCCCTTCTTTACTCTCTTACTAACTTCGGTTAGTTTCTCTTCACAGATTATCTAAACATGTTGTAATCCTGGTTTTCTTTCCTCTCACTTTAGTTCCTGTTATATTTTACTAACTTACCTTTAATTTCTCTAAACTAGCTAATATTTTTTCTAAATACTAAATTATTGTCATATAAGCTGTGTTTATTTTTAACCAGTGCTGTATATTTATTTAAACTGTAGATGTTTTTGTATTATTTTTGAAGTTTGTAAAATAATGATTCTTAAAATGTATTTGTTATACTTTTGAGCTTTTCTTTTTAGGCCTCAACTGAAAATGGGCATCTACCCAGATGGACTTTCCCAGTAATCAAATGTCAGTAAATAAATAAATCAATAAAGAAATGCAGAGAGAGAAAAAGACACCCACACCAGGCATGGCAGCAACTTTGTGGAGTACAGAGGTTTTGTGGCCATGACTGACGAAGGTCAGGCATTCAGCTTTTGGATGATCACAAATAAATGATTCAAGATCCCCAGATGTGAAGGACAGAAAATACCCTGACTATAACAAATAGACTATGCAAGTACCAGTAAGGGCAGTAAGGACAGTCTATATGAGGACTGGTAAGGGCAGTTTATGAGTGCAACAAGCATCTTTCTTTTCTTAAATATTACATTCTGTATATATTGCCAGTCGTATCTTTTTGCTCACTTCAAATACAGAAGTATCATATATCTTGAAGAACTTTTATTTATTGTTCAGGAGTGAAGTTTGGAGACCAGTCCATTAATATGAGTCAGGATAGTTCCGCCACCCAGTCCCTTTTGTCTGGAGAAGATAGGTATTATAAATTGCAATCTTTCTTAAAAAGCTCTTCGAGAAATCTATATGCATAATAAAAGACAACAAAGTTGTCTCCCACACAGTCTTACCTATTTGTGTACTCACTAAAAAGGGACATGCTTTACTACTTGATTTTTTAATCACCTTTAACTCAATTTTACTTTCCTTTTATTCCTCCTTTCCTATCTACAATTATATTATACAAGTTCTGCTATTAATCCTTTTGAACATTTAAGTCTTGTCAATATATATATATTTTTTTATACTCTATATACCTATGACCACTTATATTGTCTTCGTAATGATGAATGTAATTGCATCTGATACATGTACTTCTGTAGATGTGTACTTTAGTGAATCTGTTTTGGAGCTCATCTCCCCGGGCCTCTACTGAAAATGGACATATAGACTAGCCCAGTCAACAAATGTAAAATAAATAAAGAGTTGAACCAAAATAAAATGCACCCAAGTTATCAACCTAATATAATAATTCACTCTTCTCACAAACATGCCAAATAGAATTCTGATAACTCCGGAAGGAGTTTGTTTCGGACAGTTAACTGCAGAAGCATTAAAAGGTGCAAGTTCTTCTCTCTTTTTTTTTCTTTTTTTTACTTTTGTACACCAGACTTCCTCAAAAATTAGATGCATGTGTTGAGCGATGGTATTGATGATTTTCTTTCAGTACAATTTGTCAATTATCTAGTGGTTCTCTTCTGTCAAGATAAAGCAGGTCATACTCAGAAATCGGCACTTCTTGTGTCCTTTGTTTGTTTATAAACCAACCTTTGACAAAGATTTGTTTGGGTTTGTACCCCAAGCTTTTTGAAAATATATTACAGCACTTCATTCATTTTTGTGACTCTCTGGAGGTACAGCCTGAAATACTGGACAAACTACTCTGCATGAAGCCCAACCAGTAATATAATTAGCAGTAATATAATAACCTCCTTACGTCTTCCACCAGGAACAGAGTTCCAAACACTCACTTCGCCAGCAACAAGCCTCGGAGACATTTGGTCATCTCCTTTGTCATCTATCTCTGCAACATAGGATACATGTTTGGTCCTCATTAGACAATAGCTCATACATTAATGTGTAGTTTAGGAAACAATTTCAAGACAGGCTACGAAATAATGAATCATCAAATAATTGGTCAGATTACAAAATTTCACCTACCTCCATAAAGGGTTGTAGACATAAGACTTGATCCTATACAGTCATGTAGGTGTTAAATATGTAACCAGCAAACTGGGTAGGGAACTAATGGCAGGAAAAGAACAGAGAGAATAAAATAATACACAAAGCTGAACTTATTAAACAAATATTTTAGTCATTAGATGGTTCTTCAAATAATTATTCAATTGGTAATGAGTTTATTAGATCTGTTTATTTACAAGGAGCGTGATTGTTTTTTTAATTAAATAAAAGGAAGTGACATCGCTGTTTTTAAAAAAGGTTCTAAAGAGATCCTATGAATAGGAATGCGCTAAACTTTCAATAAATACCATTTATTTGGTTATTTACACATTTCTGTGCATTATTTTATTCTATTTGTCCTATTCCTGACATTATTTCACTACCTGGTGTGTTGGTTACTACTTTTTAAGAACTGGTAGAGCTCTCATAGGTTGGTACTAGGCTATTGGCCCTAGGGCCTATACAAGGCTAGCCATAACAATTCCCTGGCTATTTCTTCCCACACTATTTACTTCCCAGGACCCCTGTCTAGCAGGGCAACTGACATGATCCCCGGGGTGAATTTCCTTTCTCCCATCCAGTCATCAAGGTTCCTTTTGAAGAGGGCCAAAGAGGTGCTCTGCTTGACATGTATGGGCAGTCTATTCCAGAGTCTGGGGAGTCTCTGGGTCAGGAACCTATCCCATCAGAATGGTTTGTTTATTGTGATGACAATGTTTAGATCCCTGGAGCGTGTGGCTCTGAGGGATTGGGATTTCTTTAAGTGTAGCATGTCCAACAGCTATGGGTTTGACATGGCCTTGTATGTTAAGCAGAGATCGCCTCAGAGTAGACTATATGCAACAGAGTATAGCTGCAGTTTTTTAAGGCGGTCAGCATAGGGCACCTGCTTTAGGCCTGTGATTCTTTTAGTAAGGTATTTCTGCGGCCTTTCCAGTTGTTGCAGATGTCTTGAGAGGTACATACCAAATGGGGCGTTGTATTCTATAATGGGTCTAATGAGGGAATGAGTACAGTGGGACAATGATCTCCTTTTTTTCTGGATGAAAAGCCCTTAGTGATGAGGTGTGCCACATAGGATTTCCTGACTGTTGTGGCGATGTGGTTACTGAAGGTGAGACCACTGTCCACCTGTGTCCCCAAGTCTCTCATCACACTTTCGATGTTTAGTGTACTGCCACCTATCTGGTAATTCACAGGTACATGTTTTTTCCCCACAAGGGATAACTATACATTTCTTGGCATTGAGCTTGAGTCCATGGCTCTGGCACCAAGCACCTGTTTCTGTAAGGCCCTTTTGTAGAGTATCGACATCATTTGGGGATTCAATAATGGCTCCCAGTTTGCAGTCATCTGCGAACTTTGTTAGCCAGAGTCCCTTAGTGCTGGCCTGTACTTCAGAGAAGTAGACTCCAACCAAGAGAGGTCCCAGGACAGAACCCTCACTTTCTGTTTTAGTTAGGTGTTAAATATGCACAATATCTGAAATCGGATTTCCTTATATGGAATATCACAGCACCGCCAAGGGTTGAATCAGGTTGTCCTTTAGTGACTGTCACCAGTACAGTCCTGCTGTATAGTTTTGATAAAAATTAGTAGCTTCATATCAGAGGTCATGGTTGGTTCTCTCCTAGAAAAGAGTGGCTTGTCCTTTACATACTGATAAAATGGAATACGAACCAACAACCAAATACCAATAAAAACTTCGTTCCAACACGTTTTTAAGGCTTTATTACACCAACATCCACCAGATTGAGCGCTTTCATCTGCCCTAAGCAGATTTCTTCAGAATACTTCATTATCAGTGCCACACATTTTTATACTGTTCTTGAACTACATAATTATTCAATTAAATTAAAATTATACAATTAGTCACTTAAAATACCTAAAACATTTAACCATTTGGTAAATTCCTACATATCTTTTGAAATTTAGATGTTAAAGTGTTAAAGTGCAACTGTGCATATGAATACATGAAATTCTAACATTTTAAAACAATTATATACTTTATACAAAATTATTCTTAATATAAATACAAGTAACAATAAAAATCTATAAAGAAATGAACATAATTAAAATTCAATAAGGTCAACCAAATAAAATTCAATGTTGGTTAACCTATTTCATGT